>NW_007246435.1:361810-397810 GCF_000164805.1 Carlito syrichta
CGCAGGCCGCAGCCCGGCGGGCTCGGCGCGCGTCGCGGGGGGACTCACGCCTCTGCCGCGCGGATGGCATCGAGAGCCGCAGCCACGACACCGCACGGTTGGTGCGGTGACGGCGCGGGATGGGTTCACAGACGAGACGGGCCTTGGTTGACTCGGAGGTGGAATGCAGTCGGTACGGAGTAAACCCTCCGCCGCCTCCGTGCTCTGCCGTCTTCACTGTGTACGGTGACGGTCGTTAGCCTCTGAGCCCCCCAGGTCTCTGGTTCGGTTCTTCCGTCTGCGTTCCACAAATCATTACTTGCTACCAAGTTTGCATAAAGAGATATTTGCCCCCCAGATGAGATCTTGGCTTGCATCCAAAGGAAAGAGTTCATAGGGCCCGACAAAGGGTTCTTGACCGAAGTGGGTTGTACACGGGTGACAAGCACTTATACCAAAGGTAAGGGCTTGGGAGCATTGTAACTACTTTTGTTAGGGCTTGGGAGCCTTGTGACTACTTCCAGCACTGCTGGAATTCATAGCGGTTTTAGTTCCTTCGCATAGAGCCGAAGTTGTAGATTCAGAGATAGTACCAAAGTGTTCGGGCATATTCAGTGCTGGATTAGCGGTAAAAGCATTAACTGGAAGGTGGGAAACAGCAGGCAGGAATACTAGTAAACGAGGCTGGATATCTAGTCTATGTGAATTTGAGTCTTAACCACTGCGTTAAAAAGCTAAAATTCGCATGTTGTACAAGCTATTTTTAATCACAAGAAAGATTTCTTCCTCACTTTTCCAAAACTTGTTTGAGTCTGATCATAACTCAGTGGCATAGCTCTAAACGGAAAGGGTCATTGGTAAAGCATCCCAGAATGGAGTGTCTCCTATACCAGTGGGAAGCCAGCTGGATTCTGGGGTCCCAGTGTTGCATCTAGTTTCAAGTTGATTCAGGACCCCTTTAAATGTGGTACTATAGACTCAAGTAAACCTCAGCCTCTTCTCCAACCCTAAATAAGTAGAACCAGACCACTTCTCCAGGCTAAGACTTGACCTGGTCCTCACCCTTTTTTATTTAAACTCGTTCTCAGGACCTATCTGCTGACTCCTATCTATGCTAGAAAAGTCACTATAGCCAAAAACCCCTTCTCAACCAACCTGAAATTCTGCCATTAGAGTTTTATGCCAGTAAGCAGTGTTTTTTCCCCCCTGTAGCATAAAAACATAATCCAAGGAAAGGTAATATTTTAAGCCTTATTAGTCACTTATACCTAATTTATCAGATTTTTCCTAAAGCAGCTTTTGATGGAAGAAAAAAACTGAGATAACATATGCTGAGGCTGAGTAGATAGGAGAGGGAAATATAGCCTCATTCATTGGTGCAAGATATAGAAAGTAGAGAAATAAAGGCAATAAAATGACCCCCATTTTATTGTTAAATAAGTCCTGGTTACTCGTACTGAGAGAATGAAGTCCCCAAAACACTGGCCTTCAAAGGATAGAAGCCAGGATACACTTGTCAATACAGCTGACCTTTGAACAACACAGAAGTTAGGACCACCAACTCCCTGGACTCCCCAAAAACTAAACTACTAATACTCTACTGTTGAACAGAAACCTTACCGATAACATAAACAGTCAATTAACACATATTTTGTTTGTAACATTGTATACTGTCTTTTAATAAAGTAAGCTAGAGAAAAGAAAATCACAAGAGAAAATATATTGATAGTACTGTACTGTATTTATTGATATCGTCTATTTACAAGATGAATCATCTGAACTGGCAGCAATCGCGGCTGCAGACCTCAATCTACGGTGCATATCAAGCAATTCAGCTTTTTTTTTGTCATGTCATGACCTTTTCCTGCTCCTCGGAAGCACTTTCAGCATCACCAGTGGCACTTCAAATGGGTCCCATGGTGTTATTCAAAGTTTACGATAATGCACTAAACACAATGAAAAATATGGGAGAACCACGGGTGATCACTTTGTACTGCAATACACAATTTACTGGAGATGAACTGCTCAGAGATTATCAGCATTATAGGCTTAAAGCGGATACTTGCAACACTCCAGCTTACTGCAGTAGCAACAAGAAGTGGCTACGAAATGATCACAGCAGACAGTATTTACTACAGTTAATTTTATGCAGTTATAATTTAATATTGCATCTATGTTTGTTTACATTTCTGTCTACTGTGAACAAGTCTATATGTTTTGATAAATTTTAACTTTTTACGATAGATTTATATGTATTTTATGGCTAAATTATAAACTAGTATTTACATATACTTCATTCATGACATAATTACCTTTTTCTTAATTTTTAAAATATTTCTAGTCTACATAGTTTGCTAGTTTTTCAAATTGCTGCAAATCTTCAAAAAAATTTCCAATATATTTATTGAAAAAACTCACATATAAGTAGACCTGTGCAGTTCAAACTCATATTATTAAAAGGTCAATTTTAGTTATCTAGTTCATCAAATATTTCTTTAATAATCCCTTTGTAAGGTATCTTCCCAGGAATTCTGTATCTGTGCTCATGCAGAAGGGTAAAACAACAGGTATATATGATCAGGGTATTCAGGAATCAGAAATAATGATTCATCTCCATTATTCATCACCAACTATTTGGTTTTAACTCATACAAACAGCACACACAGATATAGCAAATCCTCCATTTGTTCTACAAGGTATTCCTATTCCATGTTTTACGGATTAATTTCATTGGAAAATCCTCCATAGGACCTGGTACTAAGATGGACTTAACTTTTCAATTATGATTAAAAGGAAAATTAAAACTCCTCCTTAAATAAGGCTGCCTAAATGTGATTCTGTAATGATTAACTGAATTCCAAGATTGCCTTAGAGAGTAAGCTAATAAGTGTTTATGGATAGTATAGCTTCATCTTCCCTGCTGTGATTCTCTAAATGATTCTCTATGAAAGGCAGGAAATCTTTTCTTTGGAAATCCCCTTCCCAGTAGCTGGGCTCAGAAAAAGAATTACCGTCTGCTGAAGATAAGCCATTTCATCGAAGGAAAGTCTTGAGGCCTTAAGCATTCTTGGGAATGTACACAGCATCCATCAGAAAAAATGTGCTCTAAGAGAGCCTATCTACTGTTTTAAAAAGAGGGACTCTGTCATTGCCCCATGCCAGTCAAGTAGCTACACAGAAGCATTGAGGAGACAAAGATAGCAGAGGGCAAGGAATCGTTTGGGATAATAATTCTTCTTTCCTCCTTTTCTCAACCCCTAGTACCAGGGTTACCAGGCTGGGCGCGGTGGCTCATGCCAATAATCCCAGCACTTTGGAAAGTCAAGGCAAGAGGATTGCCTGAGCCTGGGGATTCAAGACCAGCTTGAGCAACTTGGCAAGAGCTCATCTCGACAATAAATTTAAAAATTGGGCCGGGCACAGTGGCTCAGCCTGTAATCACAGCACTTTGGGAGGCCGAGGCGAGAGGATTGCCTGAGCTCAGGAGTTTGAGACCAGCCTGAGCAACATGGCGAGACCTCTTCTCTACAATAAATCAAAAAATTAGCCAGGCATGGTGGTGTGTGCCTGTGGTTCCAGCTATTTGGAAGACTGAGGTGGAAGGATTGCCTGAGCCCAGCAGGTTGAGGCTGTGGTGGCCATGAGTGTGCCACTGCATTCCAAGCTGAGCGACAGAGTGAGACTTCGACTCAAAAAAAAAAAAAGTTGGCTGGGCATGGTGGCACACATCTGTAGCTCCAGCTACCTGGAAGGCTGAGGCAGAAGGATCGTCTAAGCCCAGCAGGTCGAGGCCACAGTGGCTGTGAGCATGCTACTACACTCCAGCCTGAATGACAAAGTGAGATTCCAACTAAAAAAATAAAAATTAAAAAATAAAGAAAGAAAGAATTGTTACCTAAAACCAAAGTTTTTATCAAAGTAGTGTCTGGAAAAAATAAAACTTCAGACTAGGACCACTGTGCCCAGCCTGATTCAAAAGAAGTCTAGCAGCATGAGATTAGGTCAAAACGAACTATAACATGTATTTTTAATTGAGATTTGACTTCCCTATTTTCACTTCCATCTTAGCCCCTTGAAAGAGAGGGCAAGAGCTTAGGGTGGCAAGCCTGTGGGAAAGAGATACTTGGCTCAAAAAAGGTAGTACATGCAGGAACCAATATTAGGGTTTTTAAAATACTTTGGGAATGGACATCACAAGGAAAGTCAGCCTCTATTTGTGAAAAGCTTTCTGAAAAGTTTTGAAGTCTTTGTTTCCCCTGGTATATGCTTGATAATCTTTTTTTATATTGTATACATTTTGTAAACTATCAAAGTTAAACTCCTTTCAGACGTATTGTGAATTTTTTTAATGTAGGGAGGAAATATATAATACATGGTGATTATTTGTGTGACTTCTGAAACAAGACTGATTGAATTAGAAACTTGGCTATCTTGGGCAAGTTCCCAAACATCTTAGAAACATAAACTTGAACTTCCTCATCTCTAGAATGGGGACTATACTACTAACTGCCTTATAGATATTGGAGCCGGGCTCAGTGGCTCAGCCTGTAATCCTGCGCTTTGGGAGGCTGAGGCGAGTGGACTGCCTGAGCCCGTGGGTTCGAGACCCGCCTGGGTAACTTGGCGAGACCTCATCTCTACAATAAATCAAAAATTAGTCAAGCGTGGTAGTGCGCGCCTGTAGTTCCAGCTACTTGGAAGGCTGAGGCGGAAGGATCGCCGGAGTCCAGCAGGTGGAGGCTGCGGTGGCCGGGAGCGGCCACCGCACTCCAGTCTGGGCGACAGAGTGAGACTCCAACTCAAAAAACAAACAAACAAACAAAAAATAGATTAGTGGGAAGACTAAATAGGACAGCACCCATAAAGTGTTTAGCACAGTGTCCCAGTGCTTGGCAGACTCAAAAGTGTTTGCTTATTAATAGTGCATTTTTTTTTCTTTTTAGAGACACGGGCCTCTCTGTGTTGTCCCAGGCTGCTGGAGTGCAGCAGCCAGTTCAGGCATGATCATAGCTCACTGCAGCCTCGAACTCCTGGGCTCAAGCAGTCATCCCGCCTCAGCCTCTCCAGTAGCTGGGACTAAAGGTGCAAGCCACCTCACCTAGCCTTGTAAATGCATTGATAATATATTCCATGCTTCTATCAATTATAGAGTGATCATATAGTCTATCATCCAAACTAGAATACTTTGAGAATGAAAGCAGACATTACTAATGATTACATAGGGACAAGAAATACAAAACCAGGACTGTCCTGGGCCAACTGGGGCAAATGGTCACCCTAATAATTTTCCAACTTGTGGCCTTCTTTTGATCCACTTCCCTTCTCCAGTTCTTCCTAGTATGAATCATAATCTATTTCCATCATATTACAATCTGCATACCTCTTTCCAAATCAGTCATATTAAATCAACAAAAGAAGTCTATGTAGACCTCTATTTCAGCTTCGATCAGATTGCTTATTGCTCTTCAATACAAGGTTTCACTTAAGAATAATATCTTTCTTTGGATGACAAAATTGCTCTCTTCCTACTCATTTAGGCCTATACTTAATAAAATTAAATTTTTCTATAGTATTCCATTTTTAAACACTGTTTAGGGGCCAGGCTCAGTGCCACATGCTTGTAATCCCAGCATTTTGGGAGGCCGAAGCAGAAGCATTGCTTGATCCCATGAGTTCAAGAAAAGCCTAGACAACTTAGTGAGACTTCATCTCTACAAAAAGGTCAAAAAAATTAGCCAGGCATGGTGGCACGCACCTGTAGTCTCAGCTATGCAGGGAGGCTGAGACAAAAGGATTTCCTGAGCTGAGGAGGTCAAGGCCGAGAAGCACATGACTGTGCCACTGCACTCCTGCCTGAGCAACAGAGTGAGACTCCAAATCAAACCCCCCCAGGTAGCAAAAAAAAAACCCACTCAAAAAACTATTTAGCATAAAAATGCCATGAAAATAGCCAATACATGGATATTAAATATAATCTGAGGTTTAGTAAGAGGCTAAATGTCCTGCTCTAAAATGCCAGCTATGTTAACATAAAAACTTTATCTTTTAGTTAAGCATCATATCATTTCTATTTCAAAGTCTGAGTAAATTATCCCTGTGTTGACAAGACTACTCTGTCATAGCCAAAATATTGGATGAATTTTACCTGCATCTGATTAAATCAGTATTTGGAAAATGCTATTTTTCTATAAGATTTTCTAAAATAATTCTGAATATACCTTAACACTCACACTTTCTTCCCTGGAAAAAAGTTTACTTTCTGGGAATTAACTGCAAATCTCCTTCAAAATTGCTGATCTAAATTATAACATATTTGTAAATGCTTCCTCTCTCTTCTATTGTTCCCTAGTCCAATCTTTTTTGTTTTCATGTCATTAATATTAACCATTAGATCGATAATTTTTATTTTTTTATTTTTCCCATGTTAGAGTGCAGTGGCACGATCATAGCTCACTGTAATCTCAAACACCTGGGCTCAAGTGATCCTCCCACCTCAGTCTCCCAAAGAGCTGGGATTACAGGTGTGAGTCACCATATCCAGTCCTAGTTTTCTTAGTTTTTAATTACTTTTAATTTTCTTGTTCTTTAATTTTCCTTTAAGATAGATGATGAATGTCTCTTCTTTTTATCTCTTAAAATTCCCTCTGAGACTTTTTGTTTTCTTATACAAAACTTTCTATATCTTTCATGTTTCCTGCTATACAGCATGCCAAACTATTAATAGAAATACCACTTTCTGTCTATGGCCATACCACCCTGAACCTATCCAATGCCTGATGTCAGAAGCTAAGCAGGGTAGGGCTTGTTTAGTACTTGGATCGGAGAAATACCACTTTCCTTCCAAAGGATATTTATTTATACTTCTTTATGTAGAAATAGATGTGTAGAGAAAAATACTTTTCAAATATTTTATTTTATAATATTTAATGTAGGCCAGGCTCAGTGGCTTACGCCTGTTATTCTAGCACTTTGGGAGGTGGAGGCGAGAGGATTGCTTGAGCCCAGGAATTCGAGATCAGCATGGGCAATAATAGCGAGACCTCATCTCTACAAAAAAAAAAAAAATTTTTTTTGAGTTGGAGTCTCACTTCGTTGCCCAGACTGGAGTGCAGTGACATACTCACGACCACCCCAGTGTCGACCTGCTGAGCTCTGGTGATCCTTCTGCCTCAGCCTTCCAAGTAGCCAGAACTATAGACATGGGCTACCATGCCCTGCTAATTTTTTGTTAGTTGTAGCGATGAGATCTCGCTAAGTTGCCCAGGCTGGTCTCGAATCTGCAGGCTCAGGCAATCTGCTCGCCTCAGTCTCCCAAAGTGCTGGCATTACAGACTGAGTCACCGAGCCCGGCCAAAAAAATTTGAAAATTAGCTTAATGTGGTGACATGCACCTGTAGTCCCATCTACTAGGAAGGCTGAGGCAGAAGTACCATCTGAGGCCAGGAGGTGGAGGCTGCAGAAAGCTGTGATTGTGCCACTTCACTCTAGCCTGGGTGACAGAATGAGGGACCTCCAACTCAAAAATAAACATGCTAGAATCTGACTAGAATCTGACAATTTTCATCAGTAGTTGAATAAGCAGAAAGAAACTTCAGGGATCATTTTGTTTCTGGTTCAACTGCATTTTGTGGCTGAGTGAACTTCGGTTTGAAGACTTGCCCAAAGTCACAATACTGGTTAGAAGAAAAACCATAATTAGGATTCAGTTCTCTCTGACCTCAATATGTGTTCCACTATGCCACATTGCCACCACATAGCAATCCAAACATGGAACCAACCCAGGAGCCACTAAAGAAAAGTTTGAAAGAACGACTTAAATGTTTTAAACTCCTGTTGGCAAAAGACACCAAAAACAACGTTAAAAGATAAATGACAGTCTAAGAGAAAAGAAACACTATAGCTTGGTGAGTCCTCTGGTGCGAAATTCCATATTTCCTTGGGCCTTATATCATCTTCGTGAAGGGATCAAGGAACAGCTGAACAGACTTCCTGCTGCTGGTGTGGGTGACATGGTGATGGCCACAGTCGAGAAAGGCAAACCAGAGCTCAGAAAGAAGATACAGCCAGCAGTGGTCATTCGACAACAAAAGTCATACCAGAGAAAAGACTGTGTGTTTCTTTACTTTGAAGATAATGCAGGGTCAGAGTCAACAATAGATTGACTCAGGTGAGATGAAGGGTTCTGCCATTACAGGACCAGTTGCAAAGGAGTGTGCAGACTTGTGACCCAGGATTGTGTCCAATGCTGGCAGCATTGCATGAGTCTTCAGTATATTTGTAAAAGTTTTAAAAAACCATTAAAAAGTATTTGCTCCTGCCGGACGCGTTGGCTCATGCCTGTAATCCAGCACTTTGGGAGGTGGAGGTGAGAGGATTGCCTGAGCCCAGAGGTTCAAGACCAGGCTGGACAACGTGATGAGACCTCGTCTCTACAATAAATAAAAATGTCAGCCAGGCATAGTGGTGCATGCCTATAGTTCCAGCTCCTTGAAAGGCTGAGGTAGAAGCATCTCCTGAGTCCAGCAGGTCGAGGCTGCGGTGTCCCTGAGTGTGCCACTGCACTCCAGCCTGGACAACAGAGTGAGATTCTGACTCAAAAAAGCAAACAAACAAAAAACACTATAAGAGACGATTTAATATCTATAATGTATAAAAACCTCTCATAAGTCTAGAAGAAAAAGTATAATTCGATTGAACTATATACAAAATACATAAACTAGCAGTTCACACACACACACATATACACACACAAGGAGGACCCCCTCAAAGACAGAATTATCTTTTGGAGGGTGGGCCCTGGTAGTGCAGGCTTCCCCTGGTAGGTGGGTGTTCTAGGAACCCATCGGCATCCGTGTACCAGATAACGTTGTTGTAAGAGACTGCATTCAGCTTCAGCAAATTTTGGGGGGAAACTCTTTCAACGTGTTTGCCCGTTTCATGATGGGTGATTTACGAGTGCACCTGCCCATATCACGCTGAGTGTTCAGCAATTTTTGACCAGAAATGGAAGACCCCTGTGCCCCACCTTCCCTATTCATCTGCTCTCACCTCAAGCAACTTTTTTGTTTCCCCAGATGAAAAACATTCTCAAAGGGAAGCATTTTGATGATGTGGAAGAGGTGAAACAAAAAATGGCAGAAGCACTAAAGGGAATCAAATTTGACAGGTTCAAAAACTGTTTTGAGCAATGGAAAAAGTATCTCAATAGGTGTCTTGCCTCAAACGGAGAGTACTTTGAAGGTGACTGAAGTTTAAACATGTAAGAATACATACATAATTTTTTATAAATAAATTCTGTTTTGGGGGTTCGCCCTCATATATACATTGTCTTTCTATCTATCTATCTATCTAGAGAGAGATTGTACCAATAAACTTTTTCTAATTTTTATTTAAAAAATTTTTTTTGGTAGAAAGAAGTTTATTTCTGAATTCTAATCCAGGGAGCAGAGCTGGACTCGAGCTCGTTCTAAATTATTTCTGCCCCCCAATAAACATTTTAAAACATGTAAGAGCTTCAAAAATCCAGGTGAGGAGTAACCTCATTTGAAAACGAGGATAAATGAAACTCTAGCCAACTTTGGCTGTTGTTATTTTAGTTGAAGTAATGATTGTTTTTCAGTTCTCTCAAGCAAAAAGAATACAACTGGGCTACAATCAGAAGGTGTTCCCATGACCTGAGCAGAAAGGAACATGAACCAATCTGATGACTGTAGGTTGGATTTAACTGGTTTAAACAGGGTCCCAGAAACTAGACAGGAGTCTTTCTGGTGCCGCTTTCCATGACCATCTATAAGGAAGTTCATGAAGCTTTTTGAAGTGTGGAACGTTTGAGGAAGTGCCACCTCAAAAGAGTCAGGGCTGTGCACATGCCATTGAACCCCTCCTTGGGTATATTCCTCTAAGCTGGACCACCAGGCTTGTGAGTATGTGTTTGCCATAGTATGCCCAGATTCCAAAGATTACATACTTTGGAACCATAAATTTTAAGTTGTGGATTCCTCAAAATAAGGGCTGAACATTGTGAGATGACAGCAAATTGTTCTAGCAAGTCAAAAGTGCTATTTGTGGCTGGGCACAGTGGTTCAAGCCTGTAATTCCACACTCTGGGAGGCCGAGGTGAGTGAATTGCCTGAGCCCATGGGTTCAAGACCAGCCTGGGCAAGAGACCTCATCTCTATGATAAATCAAAAAATTAGCCAGGCGTGGTAGCGCATGCCTTATAGTTCCAGCTACGTGGAAGGCTGAGGAGGAAGGATTGCCTGAGCCCAGCAGATGGTGGCTGGGGTGGCAGTAAGCGTACCACTGCACTCCAGCTTGGGAGGTGGAGTAAGACTCCAATTCAAAAAAAAAAAAAATTGTTGTGTAGTGGCTTTAAGGCCCTAAAGGAAATTAACCCTCAAATTCCCCCAGGCTAGATGGGTTATGGTTCTATTGAGACTGAAGAATCCTGTGGAAGGATCAAAGGGGGAAAGTGCAGAAATGATTTCAGGAGTGGAGGGGAGAGAGAGAATGCCTTTCTCTTTCTGCATCTATAACACGGTCCTTCTCCACTCTTTACACTTCCTTGAGTTTGCTTCCTGCCAACTATTATAAAGAAAAGTGATAGAGAAAAAATATGGAACTAGGTAGAAAAAGAGAAAAAAAACCCTAAACTTAGCATGATTAAAAAAAAGACTAGGGGGGGCAAGAAACAAGATGGCGACGGCATAGGTGAACTGGTGAGATTCTCTGAACAGACCAAGACTACATACTGCTGAATAGACAGACTGTAAAGCAGAGGGAAAAGTGAACAAAGCCAGAAGACCCTCATAAGGAAGAACAGGTCATTGCAGAAGAGAAATAAAAAACAGAATTGAAGAAGGGGAGAGAAAGGGGGAGAGGGAGAAAAATCTACAGAAATGAAGAAAAACCAAAAGAAGAGTATGGGTCTCTCCCAGACGCCTGGGAGAGCAGACACTGAGAAAACTGACTTTGGAATGCAAACAATGAAAAGCCCCCAGAATGAAGGGTCTCTAACTGCAAATGTAGATATCAAAACAATAATGGAGATTAAAAAGAATTGAGGAGACACAAGAAGAAACTAGGAAGGAGCTGATATCTGAGATAACAGTAATAAAGAATACTGTGAATGAAATAAATAACAAACTGATAAGCATGGAAAACAGAATTACCCAAGCAGAAGAAAGAATCTCAGAGCTTGAGGACCAAAATATAGAAATCACCCAAACTCTTAAAAACACAGAAAATAAGCTTAAAAAGACAGAACAAAACCTTCAAGAGATGAGTGACTACCTCAAGAGGCCTAACCTAAGAGTAATCGGACTCCCTGAGGCAGAAAGAGAAACAGAGACCACATTGAAACAAACTTTCCATGAGATCATTCAAGAAAACTTCCCTTATCTAATCAGTGATGCAAAAATTCAAACACAAGAGATTCAGAGAACCCCCGCAAGACAACAAATGAGAAGACCAACTCCTAGACACATAATAATTCGCCTAAATAAAGTAGGCACAAAAGAAAAAATCCTAAAGGCAGCAAGAGAAAAAGGCCAGATCACCCACCATGGAAGACCAATCAGAATAGCAGCAGATTTATCTGCAGAAACCCTGCAGGCTAGGAGAGCTTGGAGCCCTATCTTCAAAGTCCTAAAGGATAAACAATTTCAACCAAGAATAACCTACCCAGCCAAGCTAAGCTTCATCAGTGAGGGAGAATTAAAATCTTTCCCAGATATCCAATCCCTAAGAACTTATGCTGCCACCAAACCATCTCTACATGAAACACTTAAGAAAGTACTAAACACAGAAGAAAAGGAAAAAAGAACAACGTTCTTCACAAGAGTACAGGGAAAAGAATAAAATATACACGAACCAACCCCAAAAGCAAAAGAAAGACAAAAAAAGAAAAAAGAAAAAATCAAGTGGAAGAACAACAACTCAGTAAGAACACCATGATAGGGACGAACTCTCACATTTCAATAATTAGTCTGAATGTGAATGGACTAAATGCACCACTGAAAAGACATAGAATGACAAAATGGATAAAATATCACCAGGCAACAATATACTGCCTTCAAGAGACCCATCTCACTAGAAAGGACATACACAGACTCAAAGTAAGAGGATGAGAAACAAATTTTAGGCAAATGGGACACAAAAGAAAGGAGGAGTCATGATCCTGATTTCAGACAAAATACCATTTAAGCTATCAAAAATTTAAAAAGATACAGAGGGCCACTACATAATGATAAAAGGTTCACTCCATCAACAAGAAATATCTATCCTAAACATATATGCACCCAACATAGATGCGCCAACATTCATAAAGCAACTTCTAGGAAAAATAAAGAAAGACATTGACTCTAACACCATCATAACTGGGGACTTTAATACACCACTCACAACCCTAGACAGATCATCAGGACAAAAAATCAGCAAGGAGATCCGGAACCTCAATGAGACTCTGGACCAAATGGACTTAATTGATACCTACAGAACACTCCATCCAAAGACCACAGAATACACATTCTACTCATCACCGCATGGAACATATTCTAAGATCGACCACATAATTGGACACAAATCAAGCATAAGCAAGTTTAAAAGGACTGAAATTCTACCATGCACCTTCTCGGACCACAGTGGAATAAAAATAAACATTGACACCAACAAGATCCCCCAAAACCCACAAAGACATGGACACTAAACAGCATGATGCTAAACAACTCCTGGGTCAATGATGAAATCAAAACATAGATCAAAAGATACCTGGAAACAAATGAAAATGAAGAAACATCTTACCAAAATCTCTGGGACGCCTTAAAGGCTGTAATAAGAGGGGAATTTATATCCCTACAAACACACATGAGGAAAACAGAAGGAACAGAAATTCACAACCTAACAAGCCACCTAAAGAAGCTGGAAAAGCAAGACCACAAAAACCCTAATTTCAGCAGAAGAATCCAGATCACCAAAATAAAAGCCCAAATCCAAGTTATAGAAGACAAAAAAATAATACAAAAAAAACAATGAAACAAAAAACTGGTTCTTTGAAAGAATAAATAAGATCGAAGGTCCCCTAGCTAGACTGACCAAGAAAAAACGAGAAAAAAATCAAATAAGCACAATCAGAAACACAAAAGATGAAGTCACATCTGATCCTGAAGAAATACAAAAGATCATTAGAGACTACTATGTACACTTGTATGGAAACAAACTTGAAAACCTTAAGGAAATGGAGGACTTTCTGACATCACACAACCTACCTAAGTTGGAACAACAAGAAATTGAGACCCTAAATAAACCAAAAGCAATCAAGGAAATCGACTATGTAATAAGAAAATTTCCTACAAAAAAAAGCCCTGGTTCAGAAGACTTTCCAGCAGAATTCTACAAGACATTTAAAGAGGAGCTGATACCAATCCTACTGAAGGTATTCCAGGTGATTGAAAAAGATGGAACTCTCCCCAAATCATTTTACGAAGTCAACATCACATTGATACCCAAGCCAGGTAAAGATCCAACAAAGAAAGAGAACTACAGGCCAATATCTTTGATGAAAATAGATGCTAAAATTCTCAACAAGTTCGTAGCAAACCGGATTCAGCAATACATCTCAAAAATCACCATCATGACCAAGTAGGCTTCATTCCTGGAATGCAAGGCTGGTTCAACATTCATGAAACCATAAATGTAATTAAATACATCAACAGACGTCAAAAAAAACCCCACATAATTATATCATTAGATGCAGAAAAAGCTTTTGATAAAATCCAGCACCCCTTCTTGATAAAAACCTTTGAACATCTAGGCATACGGGGAACATACCTCAAAATAGTAAAAGCCATCTACGAGAAACCCACAGGTAGGCATACGGGGAACATACCTCAAAATAGTAAAAGCCATCTACTAGAAACCCACAGCTAGCATAATCCTAAATGGACAAAAATTAGAACTATTTCCCCTGAAAACTGGAACAAGACAAGGATGCCCACTATCACCCTTCTTGTTCAACATAGTATTGGAATTCCTAGCTCGAGCAATCAGAGAAGAGAAGGCAATCAGGATTATCAAAATAGGAAAAGAGGAAGTCAAATTATCTCTCTTTCTAGATGATATGATTGTGTACCTTGAAAACTTTAGAGAATCTGTCAAAAACCTCCTTACACTGATAAAGGCCTTTGGCAAAGTCTCAGGATACAAAATAAATGTACAAAAGACAATCGCATTTTCACACCAATAATAAACAAACAGAAACCCAAATAAAAAACACAATTCCATACACAATAGCCACAAAAAAAATGAAATACCTTGGCATCTTCCTAACCAGAGACGTGAAAGACCTTTACAATGAAAATTACAAAACACTACTCAAAGAAATCAAAGCTGACACAAACAAGTGGAAAAATATTCCATGCTCATGAATCGGAAGAATCAACATTGTGAAGATGTCCATCTTACCTAAGGCAATCTACAAATTAAATGCAATACCCATCAAATTACCAGCAACATTCTTCTCAGACCTAGAAAAAACAACACAGGAATTCATATGGAAACACAAACATCCCAAGAATAGCCAGAACAATCCTCAGCAAAAAAAACAAAGCAGGTGGTATCACATTACCAGACTTCAAACTTTACTATAAAGCTACAATCATCAAAACAGCTTGGTATTGGTATAGGAACAGGCATATAGATCAATGGAATAGAATTGAGATTCCAGAAGCAAAACCTCAATTTCTCAACCAACTCATCTTCGACAAAGCCTCCACCACCTACCACTGGGGAGAGGAGAACCTATTCAGTAAATGGTGCTGGGAAAACTGGCTGACCACATGCAGAAGATTGAAACAGGACCCCTATCTATCCCCATGCACAAAGGTTAATTCCAAATGGATCAGAGACCTAAATGTAAAACCTCAAACCATAAGAACCTTAGAAAATGAAGGAAATACCCTCATGGAAATCGGAACTGGCATCCAATTCCTGAACAAAACCCAAAACCCACAGCTCATAAGAGAGAAGATAGACAAGTGGGACCTTATTAAACTGACAAGCTTCTGCAAAGCCAAAGAAACCATCAAGAGAGCAGGGAGACAGCCTACAGACTGGGAAAAAATATTTGCCAACACCAGTTCTGACAAAGGCTTAACATCCTGGATCTACAAGGAACTCAAACGTGCTGAAAAGAAAAAAACAAACAACCCCATTATAAAATGGGCAAAAGATATGAACAGACACTTCACAAAGGAAGACATCCGAGCAGCCAACAAACACATGAAGAAACGTTCAACCTTACTAATCATCAGGGAGATGCAAATCAAAACCACACTGAGATACCACCTAACCCCAGTCAAAATGGCAATTATCAACAAGTCAAAAAATAACAGCTGCTGGAGAGGGTGTGGTGAAAAGGGAACACTTCTACATTGTTGGTGGGAGTGTAAACTAGTGCAACCTCTGTGGAAAACAGTGTGGCGATTCCTAAAAGCTCTAAATACCAACCTCCCATATGACCCAGCAATCCCCCTACTGGGAATATATCCTGAAGAACACAAATCACTCTATAAAAAAGATACCTGCATACGCATGTTTATCGCAGCGTTGTTCACAATAGCAAGAACCTGGAAACAGCCATGCTGCCTGTCAAAAGAGGACTGGATTTTAAAAATGTGGTACATATATACGATGGAATACTACGCAGCCATAAGAAAGAACAAAATCATGAATTTTGCAGCAACCTGGATGGAACTAGAGTCTATAATACTGAGTGACCTCTCACAGAAACAAAGATCCGAGTATCACATGTTCTCACTCATATAATGGACCTTAAACATCCAATGCAATACTATACGAAAATGACTGACAGTACTGGGAAACTATGGTGGGGGGAGGGAGATGGGATTAACAGTAGCAAATATCTGTCTGGGAACGAGGAAACACCCCATATCAACAGGGTGCCTGAATGAAACGCAATTGTATACCTAATCCTTAACTGTACCCCACAACTTCATAATAAAAAATAAATAAATTATTTAAAAAAAAAAACTAACGCAGACCTAAAACTAGGAATTTAAATAAAATCATTTTAAAAGATTGAAATAAGTCTGTAGAAAAACAAGAGATGAAGAGAGAGAAGTGAGAGTTAAAAGTGCTGAAAAAGAGCAAGTGGAGAAAAAAAGGTTTAGGGTTAAACTTTCCTAAAAGCCAGAAAGTTAGATTGAGTTCAACCTACTGTATATATGAGAAAAAAAGTTAGGCAAAAAGATAAAGACTGAATGCCATTGACAATTAAGAGAAGTATAGATTAAAAATATAAAAAATAATAAAACAGTAGTAGCTCTGAATTTGTTTTTGTTTTTTGTTTTTGAGTTGGGGTCTCACTCTACCCCCCAGACTGGAGTGCAGGGGCCGCTCCCAGTCACCGCAGCCTCGACCCGCTGGGCTCTGGTGATCCTTCCGCCTCAGCCTTCCAAGTAGCTGGAACTACAGGCGCGCGCTACCATGCCTGGCTGATTTTTTGATTTACTGTAGAGATGAGATCTCACCAAGTTGCCCAGGTGGGTCTCGAACCCGCGGGCTCAGGCAATCCACTCCCCTCAACCTCCCAAAGGTGAGGGATTGCAGGCTGAGCCACCGAGCCCGGCAGCTCTGAATTTGTTAAACAGAAAGAGAGAAAACTGCCAGTGCCTGAGTGAGTCTGATTTTCCCAGGAAACAGGTTGCTGCAGCAGGAGGAGCCTCCTGGGTAGAGAAGGACAAAACTGAAGATCACTCGGGAACTGCCCTTGGGACCTGAAGCCTCCTGGCTCCCAAGTGTCTACCTGTGGAAGCAGGTATCTGACCTCTGAGAGCCCAAACCACTACAGCTGATCCAAGCAAGATAGCCGACCTTCCCCAGAGTCCTCCATTCCCTCCTGGTCTTCAGTACATTCTTATCAGAATGTTAAATTAGGATGCCAGTTAATAGATAACCTGCCTGTACAAGATTGTGTAGCTAGGAAGTTGCAGAGCTGGAATGTGAAACCAGCAACCTGCGATCAGAGCATAAATGCCAACTATTAAACTATATCCTGTAACTACTTTTAATGGATTTTCCATACCATATAGACGCCAACATTTTCACTTTTAATCATTGGGGATTTTTCCCCCCAAAATCCATAATCTGCTGTCAAATAAAAACAAGTTTTAATTTCATCTTGAAATACTTCCTGTTTCTTCATCTTCCTCTTGTCCTGCTCCTTTGAAGCAAAAGGTGATCCTTTCTTTTTTCTCTCTGTTATAAAGGCAGTATGTATGTATGTATTGTAAAAGATAAAGGGTTTACAAAGTATACAAAAGAGGCCAAGAAATTCCACCAAGTACAAACAACTAAAAATAGAGCCCTGCTAATGTTGGTTTTCAAGTGCCTGAGTATAACTATATAGATCAGGCAATTTCAAGCCCTTTCCTCTGAACATAATGCTAATTTGGGGTTAGCATCAATAAGCTATTGTCCTAGATCCATAACTAGAGTCACGTCTTTTTTTACAGGATTTAATGAAAAATGAGCCATTCCTGTTTGATTTTCAAGTAACTTACCTTGCAATAAATATATGTGTTTTTTCTTAACTTCATTTATAATAAGTTCCTCTTATTTTTACCAAGTGTCTACCTGTGGGAGCAAGTGTCTGACTTCTGACAGTCCAGTCATGCTGGAATCTTGCTGGTAACCATTCTTGACACGTGTGTAATGGAATATAACAAAAATAGAGTGAGCATGGCTCACTCAGTACTGATTTTGTATACTGTTATGCTCAGTGTTCTTTAAGATCTTGTATTCTTCTCTTTTCCTTTAATGTAGATAGGACTCATGGATGCTTCTCAGCCACTAGTGGAGAAGGTTTTAAAATCATCACCAACATTAATTTCCATTCACAGACTCTACCTTTTACTTTCTCACACCACCTCATTTAAAGTCTTTTGTGCTAAAAGTATGTAGTAGCCCTAAAAGACGGTATTATGCATTTCATCTGTTGATCTAAAAGAAGCGAAAAACCAGACTATGAACCCGCTGTGTAATTCTTGCACAGACCACAGTGTCTTTCGGGGGAAACTGGGCTCTGCCAACATCAGGAAGGATTGCAGTTTAAACATTACAGGGTCAAGTTCAACGCATGTTCCATTCACAGAACTCCCACTGACATCAATGAGTGTTTTGTGCAGAGTAGAATTTCTTCCTTATTTAAATGATTTCTGTAATGACTTCTAGTTTTCTAAAACATATCCTAAAAATAATGTAATAAAGAAAATATATGTAGTACTTCTCTTTTTTTCAGGCCGATTATAAATTTTAATAAAATGCCATCTTCAAAAAAGCATTTTTCTTATAGGACAAGGACTTGGAAGGTAAATAAGTAATGTTGCAGAGGATGTGAAGAGATTTTGACATGATTCTAGATTCATCTCTTACAATTTTTGAGATTTTGTTGTGTGTCTCTGACATAAAAGCACAACTGAATTCAGTCAACAGCCTTTGAACCTCTGAAATGTTATGCCCTATGATATATCATAATTGACTGATTGGGAACACAGAGTTCTAAGCTTCTTAGACCACGATATGTGGAGCTAACTATCGATTCCACAAATATCCCTAGGTAAATAAAGGTTGCTAAACAGGAAAAATAGAGGCATTGAAATGTATGTAATTGTTGGAAGGATAGACAATCTGTTTTAGTGAAGAGCTAAAATACTATGATGTAGTTTTATTGTTTTTAAGGAATATAGTAGCATCAATGAAAATTAATAAAATATTTTAATAAATAAATATTCAATTACCTATTGTTTATATGACATATGATTTTTTTTTTTTTTTTTTGAGTTGGAGTCTCACTCCATGGCCCATACTGGAGTGCAGTAGCATGCTCACAGCCACCCCAGCATTGACCTGCTCCAGTGATCCTTTCGCCTCAGCCTTCCAAGTAGCTGGAACTACAGATGTGCGCTACCATGTCCAGCTCATTTTTTCATTTTTTTTTTAATTGTAGAGACAAGGTCTCACCAACTTGCCCAGGCTGGTCTGGAACCCATGGGCTCAGGCAATCCACTCACCTCAGTCTCCCAATGTGCTGGGATTACAGGCTGAGCCACTGAGCCCAGTCATGACTTACAATTTTAAGGAAACTTTTAGTTTATACGTTATATTTTGGGAGGCTGAGGCAGGAGTTTGAGATCAGCCTGGACAACATAGTGAGACCCGTCTCTACAAAATAAAAAACAAAATTATTAGCCAGGTGTGGTGACATGTATCTGTAGTCCCAGCTACTTCAAGGCTGAGGCAGGAGGATCACTCAAGTCCAGGAGTTCAAGGTTCTTATAGTGAGCTATGATCATACCACTGAACTTCAACCTGAAGAACAGGGTGAGAACTTGTCTCTAAAAAAAATTAGATTTTCTTTATTTGAACAGTTATGAGTATTATCTATCATTTCTATCCGTTTGGAAACTTACACATCAACATTACAAATGAATTACTGTGCCTAACGCCATTTCTTTTCTTTTCTTTTCTTTTTTTTTTTTTTGAGTCAGAGTATCACTCTGTTGCCCAGGGTGGAGTGCAGTGGCATGATTGTGGCTCACTGCAGCCTTGACCTTCTGGCCTCAGGTGATTCTTCTGCTTCAGTCGCCCCAGTAGCTGAGATAGCAGGTATGCACCACCATGCCTGGCTAATTTTTAAATTTTTAGTAGAGATGAGATCTTACTATGTTGCTCCTGGGCTCAAGCAGTCTTCTTAACTCAGCCTCCCAAAGTGCTGGAATTACAGGCATAAGCCACCACGCTTGGCCTCTTTTTAAGTTTTAAATGACCTTAATGACTCATACCTGTAATCGCTGCACTTTGGGAGGCTGAGGTGGGAAGATTGTTTGAGCCTTGGCATTTGAGACCAGAATGGGCATAGTGAGCTCTGGTCTCTGTAAAAAATTTAAAAATTAGCCCCACATGGTGTGCACCTGTCGTCCCAGCTACTCCAGCCTGAGCAACAGAGTGAGACCCCGACTTAAAAGGGAAATGTGAAGTTTCTTATAGGTCAAAGAAATATTCTAGATTCAAAAATCTGATATATGTTTTAGTTAATCTTCAGAAATATTTGAAAACAGATTGGATTCTAAGCATCATTAGTATCTTTAAAAATCTTTGTCATGATGCATTCATACTTCACGTAAGGGAGATGCTCCCATTTTTCTGTTGCTCAGGAAAGTTTTTAAAAAGGCAATCTGAGGAAGAAGAAAGCTGATAGAAAGTAAAAAATAAAATGGAAAACAAAATAGACACTGGCCTATGCTACAACTTGCTCTCTGTTATCACCAAACATTACTCAATGGTAACATTTTATACTGAATTTTAGTTTTCTAAAAAGGTTTATTCTTTTAAACTGTAACTCTGTCAGGTCTTTCAGAGAATGGTGGAATCACACAAACTATTAATAATGGTGTACTTCACCTGTAAAAACTTCTGAAGAATTTACACAAGTATAAGATATCACCAATATTTTTTTTTAATCAATATTTTTTATTTTGATATTGTGGGCTACAGTTAAGGGTTAGGTATACAAATACATTTCGTTCAGGCACCCTTGTTGATAAGGGGTGTCTCCCGTAGATATCACCAGTATTAACAAAGTATCTCCTATAAACCCATTACTAGGCTGGGCATTTCACACGTGATGGCTCATAATGGAATTTTCAAAATACCAAGTTATGAAGTCCTAGATAAACCTATAAGATACGCAGCAATTCTAAGAGAATTCAGTTGTTCCATGAGCCTGAGAGTCAGAAAAGTTCTCACTTATGGGTAACCATGATAGACTTTCCATTCTGTCGTGGCCTTTTGAGTTGAGTACTGATCACCAAATGTGTAAAGCTATTAAAGGTGGTATGGCTGGCAGTTTTTAAATATGTCCACAAATTCTTTGACATTACTCTCACTGAAAGGTGCAATCTATAAGCCCTCTCTTTGAAAATGAACTGGCTTTTGGTTCTGCATCAAGCAATAGACTGCAGTGGGAACAACACCGTGATTTCCCAGGCAAAGGCATTAAAGGCTTTGTAGGCTCCACCTTGCTCTTGCCAAGTGAGCATTCTGCCTGCCCTGAAGCCACCATGTGTTGGGAAGGTCAAGCTAGCCCACATGGAAAGACCACATGGAGAATCCCTGCAGCTACACTCAGGAAGAGAGAGAGAGGGAAGGAGGAAGAGAGGGAGGGAGGGAGAGACAGAGGAGAGAGAGAGGAGTCTAGCTATTTGGCTAGACTCCACCTGCACCACCCTCCTGGTCCCCAACTGGCGGGGCTCCAACCTCCATCACAAAAGAAACCAAGATCCAGACCCGCCCAGTCAAGTTCTTCCCAAATTTGACCCAGCTAAAATATGGGATATAATACAATTATTATTATAGTTTAAGTCCGTCAGTTTGGGGGCAACCTGTTATACAGCAATAATAACTAAAACAGGTATCAATTTTTTAGTTTAAAAAATGTTTATATTGAAAATTTACAAATATGCTCTGGTGTATAGAGATCATACAAGGAATGGACTCTGATGTACATGACCCAGATTCAGCACTTATTAAAATGTTTTGCCTCATTTGCTTAATCTGTTTCCCCTTGCTTTCTTTGCTGAAATACTTTAAACTGAATGTCAGACATTGTGTAATGTTATTATATGATACCTCATTATGAGTACCTAAAAAATACAGACATTTTCTTGCCACTTGTACTCCTGGGCTCAAGAGATCCTTCTGCCTCGGCCTCCCAAAGTGTTATATATTATATATATATATTATATACATATATATGTTATATATATTTTGCCACAACATCAAAAATAGATAAATAGTGAGATGCCTGGCCAATTTTTTAACCTCCTTTATCTATTTTAATGTTGTGGTAAAATATACATAACATAAATTACTATTTAAACCTTTTAAGTGTACAGTTCAGTAGCATTAAGTACATTTACAATGATGTGAAACAATCAACCATTATCTATTTCTAGAACTTTTTCATCATCTCAAACAGAAATTTCATACCCATTAAATAATAATTCTATATTCAAGTACTCATTTTTAAAAAATTATTTTTTATTTTTATATAGAGGAAAGCAACCTTCTTTTTTAATAAAATGCAAGTATAACGTCACATAGAAAATTAGAAAATATAGATTAAAAGCACAAGTGAAACCATTTAAAATTTTACTCTCTACAAATAAGTAGCTTCAATATTTTGCAATATAGTTGTCACTAGTTTTCCTCTTGCAAACACATATATATGTAAAATGAAATCCTATTGTAAAATATATTTTCTAACCATTTTTTAAAAAGTCTTTTAGCTAGGTAAGCACATTTCATCAGAGGTGGTAAATAACCTTGAAGAAGAGAGGCAGACAACTACTTCTCCATTTTAAAAAGGCTTTTATGGGGAAGCAGTGATGGGAAAAAAATCAAAATGACTTTTTTTCACAAAGACCACCTCATCTGAAGACTAATTCTTCCTTAATCTACAACTGTCATAATCCTAGAAATTACCATAGCAACTCAGTCTAAGGCCTAATTGTCATCCCTTACAGGGCCACAAAATAAATATAAGTAAATAAAGATCTTTTAAAAATATTACACAAGCCAGATGCGGTAGCTAATATCTATAATCCCAACATTTTGGGAGGTGGAAGCCAGAAGGTAGGTTGAGTTCAAGAGTTCAAGACCAACCTGGGCAATATAATAAGGCCTCGTCTCTCTACAAAAAAATCAAAAATATTAGCTGAGTGTGGTGGCATGCACCTGTAGTCTAGCTACTCAGGAGACTGAGGCAGAAGGATTGCCTGAGTTCAGGAGGTTGAGGCTGCAGTGAGCTATAATCATGCAACTACACACTCTAGCCTAGGTAACAGTGAGAATCCAACTCAAAAACAAAAAAAAAAAAAAGGAAAAGAAAAGAAAACTGTGATACTCAAACCAAAACTGATAAAAGTGATTCTCTACAGTGAGGAAACAGGATGATGGGAAAAGGAATAAAATAGGATTTCACTGAATATATCTTATTATATGATTTGACCATGTAAAGTACATAAATGTTTCACATAAATTTATATAAAATAAAGTTTAAAAAGATCAATTTGTTAAAATTTTGTTTTGTTTTGTTTGTTTGTTTTTCAATTTGTTAAGGCTTTCAACAGGCAACAGGTCAATTTTTGCATCCTTAGAAGTGGAAGCCGGGCTTGGTGGCTCAACCTGTAATCCTACACTTTGCTGAGTGGATTGCCTGAGCCCGCGGGTTCGAGACCCGCCTGGGCAACTTGGCCAGACCTCTTCTCTACAATAAATCAAAAAATTAGCCGGACGTGGTAGTGCAGGCCTGTAGTTCCAGCTACTTGGAAGGCTGAGGTGGAAGGATCGCCGGAGCCCAGTAGGCCGAGGCTGCGTTGGCCGGGAGCGGCCACTGCACTCCAGTCTGGGTGACAGAGTGAGACTCCAACTCAATAAAAAAAAAAAAAAAAAAAGTGGAACCACTAGATATTGTGTGCCTTCTGATATGACGCATTAGGGAGCACGCAGCATTTCCAAGTCTCCTTATGGGAAGGAAAAGTTGACCCTGAATCTAATCCATTCTTAAAAGGAATTACAGGAGACAAGTTCAATGATACCACAAGAAGCAAACATTCCTCAGGCAACTGATTACCAAACCTTGATGGCAGAGGGAAGAAAGAGGGGACGCAGATGTGACTATTTTAAACTAAAAGAGGCTAAGAGGTGCAGCAGCCAAGTGTATATGTGAATGTTGATAGGATCCTGATTCTAACAACTATAAAAACACTTTTTTGAGACAATCAGGAAATTTTGTGACGTGTGATAATGACATTTGGGTATCATGCCAATGCACTCTAGCCTAGGCGACAGAGTGAGACTCTGACTCAAAATAAATGAGTAAATAAATAATTTTAAAAATTACTATTATCCCTAGTAATAAATAAATAAATAAAATAATAAATAAAACTTATCCCTAGTATGTATGATGATCTTGCCATGCTTCAGTTGTGTTTTTTAGACAGGTGTCCAAAACATCATTACTTACTTGGTGTATAAGAATAATAAATAAAAACTTGTATTGATTGAGGAGCTGAGTTGATTTTTTTAAATTCTTTTTTGCCCCACAAGTCTGTGGAGTTGATATTTTTCAGGGAGGGGCTGAGTTTTTACACACAATATGTCATTAAATAGTTCCCAGATTTCATGACATAAGTACCACTATTATCTCCATTGTGAATATTAAGAAAGTTTTTGCTTTTTTTTTTTAGTGTTGGGGTCTCATTCTGTCACCCAGGTTGGAGTACAGTGGTGAAGTCATAGCTCACCACAGTCTTAAACTCCTGGGCTCAAAATGATCCTCCCATCTCAGCCTCTCTAGTAGCTAGGACTATAGATGTGTGCCATCAGGCCCAATTTTTTTTTTTTTTTTTTTGAGATGGGGTCTCGCTGTTGCCCAGGCTGGTCTTGAGCTCCTGTCCTCAAGTGATCCTCCTGCCTAGGCCTCCTAAAATGCTGGGATTACAGGCAAGAGCCACGACATCCAGTGGTTAGTTTGAATAATTTGACAAAGGCCACTCAGCTAGTAAGTGGCAAAGCCGAGGTCTGTTTGACTCCAAAATCACTGCTTTTCATCACCTTGTTATAGTAATTTGACTACACTAGCTCTATACAGTGTTGCCATATAAGCACTTGTTACACAGCATTTCTGTGGCTATAAAAAAAAAATTCTTTCATAACTTTCCAGCTAGGAGTTTACTTAAAAAATCTGCCATGTTTACTTTGAAACTTTTGTATTTCTACTATGTTTAAAAAACTGATTAATAGCGTTTTCGTGAAAATAATTCCCATGATTATTATTCTTGTTAACTCTATAGTCATGTTAAACATGATAATTGTAGTATATTTACTCTATTTTGGTTAGAGTGGAGTCAATAAAAAGGTGCTAATTAGGAAGCATTTTGAACACACTTTTCTGAAATGAGGTTAATAGCTTTCTGGAAATGATGAAGAAAAGAATCACCCAATCTTTCTAAAACTACTAAGTTCTGAGGATACAGGGTCTGAGGAGAGAACTAGAATTTGGGTTAAGCCTGAGTTTAGGAAACATGGTTAACTCACACATTCTTACCCCATTTTGGAAGCTTTGTTAGTATACCCAAAGGGCAACACACTAGTTCTAAGACCCACTCCTTATTTCTTCCTCATACTTGAAAGTTCTCTGGACTGAGTGTTGGTTAAGGGTTGGTAAAATTTAGTTCAAAAAAAATTAGCTGGGTGTGGTGGCGCACACCTGGAGTCCCAGCTACCCAGGAGACTGAGGCAGAAGTATCACCTGAGCCCAGCAGGTCGAGGCTGCGGTGAGCTGTGATCATGCCACTGCACTCCAGCCTGGATAACAGAGTGAGACCTGGACTCAAAAAGAAAGATCGGAGAGGGAAAGAGGGAAGGGTGGGGGTGGGGGGAGAGAGAGAGAAAGAGAAAAGGGAGAAAGAAAAAGAAAGAGAGAGAGAGAGAAAGAAAGAAAGAAAGAAAGAAAGAAAGAAAGAAAGAAAGAAAGAAAGAAAGAAAGAAAAAGAAAGAAAGAAAGAAAGAAAGAGAAAGAAAGAGAGAGAGAGAAAGAAAGAAAGAAAGAAAGAAAGAAAAAGAAAGAAAGAAAGAAAGAAAGAAAGAAAGAAAGAAAGAAAGAAAGAAAGAAAGAAAGAAAGAAAAGAAAGAAAGAAAGAGAAAGAAAGAGAGAGAAAGATTTAAACCCACTAGGATCTTCTTTTGGCATGATCCTGGAACCAATCCACTCCCTTAGATACCGGTATGAGTTTCAATTCTGAAGCAGACATGTGGTCACTCTCTTAGATGAACAATAAATGGGAGCACATTTGAGCACCTTAAACTGATCCTTTGGACACTGAAGTCTCAAGTTTGGGATCCAGTGAGCTGTCTATGGTTTGAAGTGCAGACGAGCCATGAAATGAAACTATCTGTACAGGAAGCCTGCTTATAACTTTGCATTGCATTGACTTAATTTCCCCCAAATAAAACAGAACAATGAATTCATTTAAAATAAGAAATGCTATTTTGAGAGCTGTCAAGACAAATAGAAATTTAGGAACTTTGCAAGCTCACTACTGAAAGAAATGTGAAAAGCAATTAAAAGTTATCAATATTAACCATATTTTTAGTATGAAGACAAGGAAACAAAGTACATACCAAGAATTTGCCCAGTCATGCAGAACTGAAGTCTGAGCATGCAAGTGACTCATTTAAAAGAAGATAATGAAATAAGGCTGTGAAATATATAAAGAATAAAACAAACTGGATGAACATACCGAAGCCAAAAAACCCAGAGTCTTGAAGCTTATAGAGTCCAAAGGACTTGACATTGAAAATGTTTTCCACACCCTAGTTAAGCCTCTATGAATTCACATGAATTTCTACTGCCCATAAATGTGTCCCAGTCATCGTATAAATGACCAGCATTAAACATTCCCATTTGGGGCTGGGTGCAGTGACTCATGTCTGTAATTCCAACACTTTGAGGGGCTGAGGCAGGTGGATTGCTTGAGGCCAGGAGTTCAAGTTTACAGTGAGCTTCGATTGTGCCACTACACTCCAGCTTGGGCAACGCAGTGAGACTCTCTCTATTTAAAAAAAAAAAAATCCCACCCCAATTCAAAAGCTACAAACTTAACCACTGAAAGGCATGTACAGGGAATAATAACAGCATATTCAGTGTCTATTATCCTTGTTTATCGAGGGAAGCAGCGGAACAGAGATTCCAAAGAATAACCTCTAAATCACTCATACTTCAATTTAAATTATATTTGTTAATTGTAATTTGCATTCCTATTTTGTCTTTCTTTTTTTTTGGACTTGGAGTCTCACTCTGTCACCCAGGCTGGAGTGCAGCGGCATGCTCACAGCCACCCCAGCTTCAACCTGCTGGGTTCCGGCAATCCTTCCACCTCAGCTTTCCAAGTGGCTAGAACTACAGGCACACACTACCATGCCCGGCTAACTTTTTTATTTTATTGTAGAGATGAGGGCTTGCCAAGTTCCCCGGGCTGGTTTCGAACCCGCAGGCTCAGGCAATCCACTCACCTCAATCTCTCAAAGTGCTGGGATTACAGGCTGAGCCACTGGGCCTGGCCCTATTTTGTCTTTACTTAAGCAAGAGCTTCTCAACTTCAACACTGTTGACATTTTGGACTGGATAATTCTTTGCTGTGGGAGCTGTTTTGTGCATCATAGAACGTTACTAGCATCCCTGGTTTCTACCACTACATGCCGAAAGCACCCCCCAGTTGTGACAAACAAACATGTCTACGGACATTGCCCAATGTCCCCTGGGGAGGCAAAAATCCATCCCAGTTGAAAATCACTGATTTATGGCAATATCAAAATTAGTTTACCTTTTCTGCCGGGCACACACCAGCTGGACATTAGGGAATGTGGCCTAAGAGAGTACACAAAGAAGCTGGCCCAGCACAAAGAAAATTTATTGCAGATAATCTGCAGTGTGGATAATCAACAAGTAATTCATGGGAATTAAATATAGGGCTGGGAGTATCTTATTAGAGCCAATTGGTAGACAGTGAGCGATTGAAGTTGATATAAATACTGGACATAGTTATAATCACCTTCCGGCCACCAGACTCTGTTCGCTGAAGATCAAATCAAGTTTTCCTTTTATAGAACTGCATGACTTGATACACATTATGCAATTGAGAGCTTGCTTGTTTTTCAGTCATTGACAGCTGGTCTGGCAGAAAGGCTGCCAGACACTTGGGTCATACAACCAATCTCAAAATGCATATTGGGCCTGAAAAAATATGGAGGTGATAACTAAAGAGTTTAAGAATGAAAAAGTAATCACTTCTAACTTAAACATAAATTTGGTGGTGTTTCTGCCACATTTAGACAAAGTGTTTTAGCCTCTTTCATATGTGTGTGTGTGTCTGTGTCTGTGTCTGTGTCTGTGTCTGTGTACGTGTATATGTTTCTTTTTTTTTTTTTTTTTGAGTCAGGATCTCACTCTTGCCCAGGCTGGAGTGTAGTGGCACGATTATGGCTCACTGCAGCTTTGACCTCCTGGGTTCAGGTGGTCCTTCCGCCTCAGTCTCCTGAGTAACTGGGACTACAGACATGCACCACCATGCCCAGCTAAGTTTGTTATTTTTTCATAGAGATGAAGTCTTGCTATGTTGTCCAGAATGGTCTCGAACTTCTGGGCTCAAGTGATCCCCTTCCAACCAGGTCTCCCAAATTGTGGGGATTACAGGTGTGAACTATCATGCCCAATATTCATGTGTCTGTATATATTTTATGTATAAAAATCTTGTTTCCATGAGAAAGTCTTAAGTTATGACAACAGGATCATTCATGAATTGATACTTGGAAGAACAGCACTACAAAAATACAGACTAAATTTCATGCCCACTCCAGTAACTACTTTCCCCAAGGATAATTACTAGGCTGACTTATAGCAGCATATAACTTTTGTCTTTTTTGGTACTTTAGATAAATGGAATAATGTAACATGTATTATGTCTATCTTCTTTCATTTGCGATTATTTTGTGAGATTCATTCAGAATGTTGTGCGTAACTGTAATATATTCATTTTCATTGCTATATACTATTCTGAGTTAATATACCACAATTAATTCTCTGCTGTTGGGTTGATTTCGGTTTTAGATATGAAAAATAATTTTTTTCTTATTCCTTGTGTCAAGGGCTCACTTTCAATCGATTGCAGTGAGGGAGCTTCTCTGCTACATATGAAACCCTGGTAAATTTATTTTTAAAAAATGCAGGCGGCTGGGCATAGTGGCTCACATCTGTAATCCCAGCGTCCTGGGAGGCAGAAGCGAGAGAATTGCCTGAGTCCAGGGGTTTGAGACAAGCCTAGGCAACATGGTGAGACCTTGTCTCCACAATAAATAACAAAATTAGCCAGGCATAGTGGTGGGTATCTGTAGTTCCAGATATGAGATGGAGGGACTGCCTGAGCCCAGCAAGTCAAGGATGTGATAGCCATAAGTGTGCCACTACACTTCAGCCTGGGTGACAGAGTGAGATTCTGACTCAAAAACAACAACAACAACAAAAACAGGCTTAAAAAGTACATTAATTAGGAGAATACATATTTTGACTGTATTTCTGCTTGTTCTTCTATTAATTATACTGACTGAGCTCTGTTGTCTGCCCAGTGTGATATTTAGCAGAAAAGTTGTACAGGTGTGCCTATGGACTGAGAAATAGTTTACTCAGTTATATTTATATCAGGTTCAACAATCATACTCTACATTTGCATTAATAGATTTCTATCTACTTAGCCACTTAGAGGAAATGCTAGAGTTAAGAGATGTGTCCAGGGTTTACACTTGAATCTAGTTTGTGCAAAAATTTCATTAGTGAATATAACAAAGAACCAGAGAAGGCATTTATTGTATGTCTAACACAGTGCCTGGCACTCAAAAACAAAACACATATTTGTTGAATGAATGACTATAATGAGTAGATGGGTGGAAACATGTCTAAGTTAGGGACAAAGTTAATATAATTCATACGCAACTTATTTAAGAAAATAATATTTAAAAAATAAAGCTATTTGTCCAATCTCAGACAGCCAGAAAATGGATGAGCTGGTTTATAAGCTCAGACTAACTTCAAAGCACTTAGCTCCAAACTAGGTAGAATACTCAGAAAAGAAATGCTAATAGGGATAAATGTAAATTCTAGTCCTTCGGAGGTAAAAATAAGTAGCACACGTGCAGAATTGTGTATTGTTAATGACAACAGCTCATATAAAGAGACCTAATGCCTTTGGTTGACCACAAGCTCAGCTGAGCCTATAGCGTGATACACTACTAAAAGCTAATTCTGTCTAAGGCCACATTAAGCAACATGTTAAAGCAGTAAAAGTCCTATCCAAACCAGCTCAGCACCTTTTACTTTTATCTCCTCAGCCAATGTCTTGGACAAGATGTTGTAAAAAGATTCAGTTCCTTGTTTTGTGTCCCTGTGTTTTACTCTGTAGAAATATGTAGGCTTTACCTCATATACAGAGAAGTAACCAAGAACAGATCAAGACATTCTGATTTTAAGCACTTTTGATTATTTAGTTGTTTCAAGTCCTATTCTTGCCATATAGCTGTTCCCCTTATTTGGCATTTTGAATTGTCCCTTACAGAAGGTCTAGCCTTGTTTGGTTAATTAGTCAGGGTTCTCCAGAGAGACAGAACCAATAAGATAGATAGATAGAAAGATTAGATAGACAGATCAATAGATAGATGATAGACAGAATAAACATAGATAACACAAGAGCAAGAGAGGAGATTTACTAGGGGAATTGGCATACATGATTATAAAGGCAGCGAAGTTCTCCAATAAACCATCTGTAGACCCTGGAATGCTGGTAGCCTGGCTGGGACCTAGTTTGAAGACTTCAGAACCAGTGAAGCCAAAGCCTGAGAACCAGAGGGGCAAGGACACTGGTGTAAGTTCTGGAGTCCAAAGATCAGGGAGCCTGGAGTTCAGATATCCAAAGACAGGAGATGAAGAGTGTATCCTAGCTCTCACAGAGATGAACACATTAGCCTTTTCTCTATTTCTGTTCTGCCAGGACTCCAGGCTGATTGGATGGTGCCCACCCAAATCGAGGGCAAATCTTTCTCACCTGCTCCACTCAGACTTACATAATAAACCTCTCTGGAAACACCCCTACAGACACACCCAAAGATAATACTTTTCTAGGTATCCTAGAATCCCGCCAAGCTGATGCCTAAAATTAACCACCACACTTGGGAAATGGCCACCAACTGTCATTGCTTTATGCTCGAGACCCAAGCCAGCAACATCTACTCTCACAGCCACCTTAAAAATTCTGGCCTGAATCAAGCCTGGATTCCAGTAATTTGAAAAGAGATTGGTCAAGTCTCAGTTTACTCTGTGATGAATCATTGTATTTAGCTATAGGAGTCTCATTAAGACATATTGAAAAGCTAAGGGCAACTAAGATGATGAAATATCTTGAGGGTGTGCCATATGTACACATATGATCTTAATCAAATGATTGAGAAAGAATATGTTATACAAGAAAAAGCTGAAGAAACTGGAGAAGTTTGGCCTGGACAAGAAAAGGCAATGGAGGGTGGTAGGCTTGATTGTATTCTGTATGTAAACAACCGTTATGCAGAAGAAGGAAAAGTCTTAATCTCATTTTATAATTAGGACATGCAAATGAGTGGAAGCTGTAAGGAGGCATTTTGGTTCTGATATAAAAAGGTATCTACATGAATCTTGTTTCAACTCAAACCAGTTTACACACTGAAGAGAAAATACTGTCTTTGAAACTTCAAAATTCAGAGGGAGGATTGGCTCCAGACTTGAGGGGAAATAGGATAAAACACAACAGAGGTGAGCAATCCATAACATTCTTGAGTCGTTCCAAATTATCTCTAAAGGTTGGAGATTTTTAGGGTCAATCTCTTGGAAGAGGCTGTTTTTTAAAGTATTTTGAAGAATAGAATGGAGATGGTTTTCAGAGAAACAATGAAAGATCGTTCTACACCATACAGCTAAGATGAGAAAAGAGAATAATGGGCATAGTAAGAGGTTCTCTGTTTAACTAGACTGAAGCAAAAAGTATGCAGAAGAATAAAAGGATAGGAAATTTGAGACAGTGGCAGAATGATTGATGAGTGAATCTTATGCTCGCTCTTATGGTATTTATGAAATTCTTTAGGTTACAGACTTCTAGAAATTCTTAAATGTTTCCTTAAATTTAAAATTAGATCCTCTTATCTGGAAAATAATTATCACATTATTTATAAAAATATCTTGATATGTTATTAGAATATCGCATGTCATTGGATAATTTACCAAGTCTATGACAATGTTTATAGACATGACATTTCTGAATTTAGAGTCCAGAGTGCTAACCCTTATACCATGGAGCCACAACCTCTTTCTAAAGACACTATCAAAGTAGTATATAAAGTACCACGCTTTAACATGTGATCCTATATGCATTTTATTTCTTTGGATAAAGATACAAGAAACTGGTAGCAATTGTCTCTAGGAAGAAGACCTAAAGGGCAAGAGTTGAGGTGGGAGGGAAAATTTTAATTTTATGCCCTTTGGTACTGTTCAAAATTTTATAATATGTATTACTTGCTCCACATTAACTAATTAATAAGTTAAAATGTTAATATTCTATTCCTGTTTTATCAATATCAAAATTTGAAAGATTAGTGCATTTCTCCACTAATCTGACCGTTAATTTTCGTTCCACGTAATTTGGATCTTATTTTAACATCATTGACAAAAATAACTACTTGATGTGCCGTGCTGTTTGAAGATAAAACATTAAGCCAAGGCTTAACTTATTTCCCTTGCTGTTGGCCATTGTGGCACCATAATAGGAAAATTCCTGAGGGAAAAATGGGTAGAAGTAACTTAAATGATCACCTCTCAAATGTGTTCAATTTTCTCAATTCCCACTGATAATAACTTAACCTGGGACATCATATATTCTCTCCTGGTTACCTTCATAGCTTCCCTAATGACTTCTCTCTCCTTAGTCTTCGCTTCCTTTATTTCTCCATGTTGTGGCTAGCAACCTAATCATGTCACTCCTGCACAAAACCCTTGGATGGTTCTCAGGTGTCCTCAGGAAGAAGTCTAGACTGCTTTCTATGGCCTGCAAAGCCTTTTGGGATGTGGCTCCTGTCTCTCCACCATCTCTTGCCACCCTCCTGTCTTGTGAACTCACCACCCCTCTCTTAACTCCTGGAACAGTCTGCTACCGCATGTTTGCCTGGCTAACGCCTGCTCATCCTTGAGTTCCCTTAGAATCACATCCTCTGGAAAACCTTTCAGCACCCCCAAACTGGGTTTTAAAAAACCCTCCTATGAGCTGCCAAAGCACCCTGTGCTTCCTTTCATTGTCTGTTATTTCACGCCACAACCTTTTACTCCCCTGATTCCCACACAAGACTCTCAGCTCCATGAAGATGAGGACCATATCCATGTGCTCACCATTACATCCCCAGAACTTAGTACAGGTCCTAGAATGAATAAGCACATAATCAATGAGTGTACTCTGGAGAGAGAATTATTCTTTCTTATGTGTTGAAAAATAAGATTATCATATTGGGTCATGGAGGAACCATGGAAAAGAGGGATCTTATCAGTTTAGTTTATTAAGTTGTGTTAATATAGTTTTGCTCACCAATATTGTTCTTTACTGAATTCCTGGAAGGAAGACATTAGAATGTTTCCTTTGGGTTGAGGGTATATTTATATCCAGAACACACATTAACCAGGCTGACTCTGATGTTAGAAAATTTTGTAGTATAAGTATACCAGGGCATCTAATGTGATTTGATAGAAGTTTAAGTTTTCTTGAAAGTCATCTTTTGTTTGCCACCATTCTTTCTCTTTCTTATAGCTCCTACCTTTGCACAAAATACTTCTAAGTAACCTCTTTTTGGCTCAGCATTTTATCCTAATATGAGCACATTGCTTTTACCTCTGAATAAAATGAAATAAAAAGTGGTTTTTTTAAAAGAAAATAATACATTGTAGTTTTTCGTTTCCAGAATCCCAATATTTTTCTTTTTCAGGGAAAAAATAAGTATAAAATTAAATGTAACCAACAATTTTAAGACTCAGCTCAATTTCAGATACAGTATAATGTGAAAGAATCTGTGTCTTAAATACACACATACATATATTTGGAGAAGATATGGTAGTCTATACAACAAAATATTAAGACTAGTAGGATGTGAGATTATGGTTAATTTTTGTTTTCTTCTTTCATATTTTCCCAATGTTTCTACAAGAAGAAGAGCTGTATTTTTGTATAATCAACAAAAGTTAATAAACTTTTAAAATAGGTATGATATATTTACCATGTCTTTACTTCTCTTCCAGATGCTTGAGAGCCCTGAGTTCTCAATTTATAAAGTAAATTAACACACTCTTGTTTTAACTTTGGGCCACATGCTCTATGTATTTGACTCCAGTATTAATGGCTTCACTTCTGTTTTTTTCACAGAAACACCATTCTTCCTTCTGGATGTAACTCCACAGAAAGTTTTTATAGTCCTCTGTGTTATTCCTTGCATGGCTGCTAATTTTTGTCTTCATCGGCTCTTGTATCTTCAGGATATTCGGGAAATGAATTAGAGCCTCTGGCATAACTGTACATTCCAATACAAAATTACAGAAATCAGTTTCTTAGAGTCTATACATAATACTAGATTTTGTGACTATTTGATTCAATTAGTGAATGATGGAGAAAGTGCTTAGTAGGTGTTTCTTGCATGCCCTTTCCCATCCTCATGATGCCTGAGAAAAGAACAAAGCAGCTCAGGGACCATTTTTCCCTCTTCATTTCTTCTGCCTGTAACATTTCTTACCCATACAAAAATTTTAGTTATTTGGTGAATCCCTTTCCTTTATAAAAATTTAAACAAGTGCCACTTGGAAAATGGCACTTTTAGTAAAGCAAAGCTAACTTTAGTTTTTGACAGCCTGAGAATCTCTACACTGGTTCAGAGGGACAGGACCGAGGCATGACCTTAGAAGAAATAACCAGTACAATCAGCATTTATGCACTTAAAAAACTCATTCGACAGAAGAAATGTGAGAAGAAGCATGACCTCCCTCAATTAGTATTGTAGGACCCCCTCAAAGGAAAATTTTCACGCCTACTCATACCTTGTTCACAAACTTTTGAGCCGTCCTAGGCACTCTAAATCCTGATACCAATGTGTAACAGCACTGCTTCAGCTTTGTCCTTTATCTTTTTGATAGCACATTTCTATTCTACTTTAGCTTTTTTTTTTTAATTGAAGAAATCGGTTCTTTTAAAAAACAACAACAGCAACAACAAAACGAATTGGTTGTTCTTTCCAATATGCCCCATGTAGAATAGTAGATGTTATCCATCCCTGGGCTCCAGTTACTATTTCTATGCCAGTGGTTCCCAGTTTTACATCTTTGGCCCAAACTCCGCTCCTGAGCCTTGGATGGCCAACTGCAAGCTAGATATCTCCATTTGGATGTGCCAGAAGCGCCTTATATGGTAGGTATTTGGGACTTACCATCTTCTTCCCATAGCTTCTTCTCAATTTCCCACCTAGGTGAATGACCTTGCTGTCTACCTATTTTCTCAAACCAACAACCTGTCATCTTTGACCCATACCTGTCTATCATCTCCACATCCAAATGACAAGTCTTGTTGATTCTACTTGCTAGACATATCTCAAATCATGTCTCTCCATTATCACTGATACTAACAACCCAGGCTGCTATCACCTATTGCCTCAATTACTGCCAAAGACTTCTAAATCACCACCTAGCCTTCAGTCTCTGTCCCGGAAGAGCCAAGCTACACATTGCAGTTACAGCAATTGACCTAAAGCACACACTTAATGTGTCACTTTCCTGCTACAAAAAATATACTGAATAGCCACCACCCTGGTTTGGATTAAGTCCAAATGTCGTAACTTGGCTTTATAAGATTTTCATGATCTGGTCCCTACTTGTTTCCACAGCTTCGCCCCCTCCCACCGCCCCTTCCCCCAAACCTTGCTGTAGCCACAATGAGCTTCTTTCTGTGTGTTCTTCAATTTTCTGGTCTTTTGTATACTTGTACTCACCATTTGGAACACTGGCTTCTTTGCATCACCTGATACTGATTATCAGCTGTACTCAGTTTCAGATCTCAGTATAAATGCCATGTCCCTGGGAAGCCTTCTCAGCATTGATATTACCCTAGACAAGGGCACCCCCCCTCTATAATATACTCAGTATAGCATTCCATACTTACTCCTGTCCAAGCATCTTGCACATTGTATTTTAGTTTTTTATTTACTTGTGTGTCTCCCCTTACTAGATTGTTACCTCTCTAAAGACAAATACAATGCCTGGTTTACTTACTTTTTTTTTTTTTTTTT
>NW_007246435.1:398070-400200 GCF_000164805.1 Carlito syrichta
AGTCAGAGTCTTACCCTGTTGCCCAGACTGGAGTACAGTGCATGGCTCACTGCAACCTTGACCTACTGGGCTCAGGCAATCCTTCCACCTCAGCCTCCCAAGTAGCAGGGGCTATAGATATGCACCACCACACCTGGCTAATTTTTTGAGTTTTTGTAAACATAAAGTCCTCTGTGTTGCCTAGTCTGGTCTTGAATTTCTAGGATCAAGCAATCACCTTGGCCTCCTAAAGTGCTGGGATTACAAGCATGAGCCACCGCGCCTGGCCCTTCTTTACTTTTATATCTATTACAAAGGGACTTTGTAAAAGTCTTATAAAGGACCTAAAAAAGTCCTAGAACCAGTAAGCTCTCCATAACCATTAGCTGAACTAAGGAGTAAAGTCATAGAAGTGACTGGCTCCCTGGCTGCTGGAACACTTACACATAAAGCTTGATTTCCAGAATGGAAGGGCTTTATGAAAAAAAAAAAGTGAAGCTTGAGTTACTCTGATTGTTTGGATCAGCAAGCAAATCTTCAGACTTATGCCAGACTGGGGAAAATCAGCACTCTGACTTTTGACAGAAATCCTGGCCTAGACAGCTGACTCCACAGCCAGCTGTTCCCTAGTCTGAAGCATGTAAATTGAAAAAGAGCCCTTAATTCCTAATTCTGATAGAAGCAGCTTCACCCTCAAGATGGGTTACACACTAGGCAAAGTGAGTCTACTGTTCTTTTCTTCCTCAGAGCATTCACCTAGGGATTAGAAGGTTTCAATCATAGATTCCAGAAAAACAGATAGGCACAAGAAGGTGAAGATTAGCACTGGAGAACAATGCAGGGACAGAGCTTTTGGATAAACGAATTGAATAGCTGGAATATTTTTACGGGTATATATCAGAAACAAAGGTGAACAAGAGACAGTGCCTCTGCTGTACAGAGGAGTCAGACAGCAAGCAAACAAATCAACAAGATAAAATCAGAAAGTAATAAATGTTATGATGTCAAAATAGGGTGATGTGAGAAAGAGTGGTGGGAAGGTGGTTGCCTACAGTTAGGGGATCAGGAAAGACCTCTGTGAAGAGGTGACATTTGAGCTGAGACTTGACTGGTGAAAGGAGACAGGCATGTGGAGAAATGTTTAAAAAGACAAGGAAAAGAATAATCCCACTGGAAGGACTAGTAAGCGCAAAGAATAAATTTGCAAGTTCAAGGAACAAGAAAAAGTGGTGTGAACAAGGGGAGTACAGTTCTGGACAGAGGCAGGGAGGTGGAAGGGCTTAGGTGCTGGGAAGCTGGGATTTGACAATCAGTGCTCTGGACAGCCACTGGAAGGTTCTAAGCAATGGATTGGCTTTACCTAAATATCCGTGAGTTTATAGACTGAGCAGGTAGTATCTTTCAACCTTTCCTACGTAAAAACTAAAACTCTGTGTTTTTTCAGTGTGTCAGTACTCAGAATGAATTGCTGATATTAAAATGCATTTATTATAAATTTCATTTCCTTAATTGAAGGAGAACTTAGAAATATCACTGCCATCAGTGATTCTAGGTGAAGAATAAACACACTCCCTGCACATTTTTATTTTTTTACTGTTCCTGCCCAATGGGAGATTAGAAAGTAATTTTGTTTAAGAACTAAAATTAAAGCAATTACTAATTTTAACCTATTCTACTCCCATGTGATTATCGCAATTAAAATCAGACCTTACAACAGTCACATCCAACCAGAACTCAGGGTTTTAAAACCTTTCATTCTAGACCTTTCAGTGAATAGCTGAAATATTGCAAATCTCTTCTGTTTAATTGCAATTAACACAGTCTTTCTAGTGAAACTGTGAGGTTTAAAGGTGAATTGAACCTGAGTGTAATTAAAAAGTATTTGGACAGCATTTTTTGTTGTTGTTGTTTTTGGGGTTTTTTTGAGTTGGAGTCTCACTCTGTCGCCCAGACTGGAGTGCAGCGGCCGCTCCGGCCACCGCAGCCTCGACCTGCTGGGCTCCGGCGATCCTTCCGCCTCAGCCTTCCGAGTAGCCGGAATTACAGGCATGCGCTCCCACGCCCGGCTGATCTTTTGATTTATTGTAGAGATGAGGTCTCGCTGCCCAGGCAGGTCTCGAATCCGCGGGCTCAGGCAATCCACTCACCTCA
>NW_007246435.1:400220-402442 GCF_000164805.1 Carlito syrichta
CCAGACATGGTAGCACGTGCCTGTAGTTCCAGCTTCTTGGAAGGCTGAGGCGGAAGGATCGCCAGAGCCCAGCAGGTTGAGGCTGTGGTGGCCGGGAGCGGCCTCTGCACTCCAGTCTGGGTGACAGAGTGAGACTTCAACTAAAAAAAAAAAAAAAAATTTAAACAATCCATTCACAGAAGAGAATGTCTCAAATGGAACCTAAGTTAGACCTGAAGCTGTCCCTTCACCTTTCCAGGCCTTGCCTCCCATCTGTGACTTTCTGCTCTTTCTACTTTCTACTTTATACTCTTGTGAGTCTATTTTATCAGATGTGCTTGCTGTGTCTTCTGCTTCTGGCCATCCTACTGCCTGGCTTTTCTCTGGTTCTTGAGAAGTGAGTCTGACCTGACTATGGTATTCCTCAGATATATCTGAATATTTAATTGACAGTATGTACAAAGCAGAGAAGAATGCACAGTGAATTATCTGTGGGTGTCTCCTGGACAACTGTACCCAGGTTCCCGCCAGTGTCGGAGTCACAAACCTTCCACAATATGTTTTTTATTTCAACCATGCTGCATTATTTGCTGTTCCTTGTTTCTGTGTCCTTATTCGCTGTGTTCTTTGTTTAATGTCCCTCTGCTTCTTTTATTTTATTTTATTATAAAGATGTGGGGTACAATTGAGGGTTAGGTATACAAACGTTGATTATGCAGGTACCCTTGTTGATGAGGTATGCCCCTCCCCCCTCTGCTTCTTATTCCCAACTCCTTTATTTTAAAAACCATCCATCTTTCGCTTTTTTTTTTCTTTTTTTTTTGAGTTGGAGTCTCACTCTGTCACCCAGACTGGAGTGCAGTGGCCGCTCCCGGCCACTGCAGCCTCGACCCGCTGGGCTCCGGCGATCCTTCCGCCTCAGCCTTCCGAGTAGCTGGAATTACAGGCACGCGCTACCACGCCCGGCTGATTTTTTGATTTATTGTAGAGATGAGGTCTGGCTGCCCAGTGGGATCTCGAACCCGTGGGCTCACGCAATCCACTCACCTCAGCCTCCCAAAGGCGCGGGATTAAGGCTGAACCACCGAGCCCGGCTTGGACAGCATTTTTTGCTAGCAAATGTTATCAAAAGTGTTTGTTAATTATTATAAAGCTTGGTTTATTCTCTATAATTCAGAAATTTTATGTGGCTCTCTGTCAAAATAAAATCTTAAAATAACTGTAGTACTGAAAAAAAATATTTTTTTTTTCCTGAGGAGCTCAAAGCATTTCACTGATGTTTTCTCTTTTGCCCTCACCATTTCCCCTAGGTAAGTAGTTGGAAAGTGTTATGCACACTCAATAAATGGGAAACAAGGCCAAGAGAAATGAATAAACATGCCCAAGGTCATATAATACGTCAGTGGCAAGGAAGGGATGAATCTCAGGTCTTCTAATTCCCAGGGATTTGGCATTTTGTAATGTCGGGCAGGTCTCAAACCAGTTCTTGTTTGACTTGGTACATTCGCGTCTTCATGTATACAATTACAATGAACTAATAAGACATCTGTTCTAGGTCATATCGCTGCATTTGCTGTTTACATTGGCAATGATTCTTAACTGTTATTTTAAAATGAAGGCATTTGGGAGGCTTAAAAAGTGCAGTAAGATCAAAATATTTATCTTAAGTATTACATGTACTACATGTGGGTAGTCTGTCTAGGAACCTATACAGGCTATAGAATTTTATTATTTTGCCAAAGATTAGATGTATTGCCTACTGTTTAAGGAATTAGAATTATAAAAATATACACGCACACACAAACTTTTCATTGTATCATTTTCCTGGTGAAAGTTTTTCCTCCATAATAGGATATTTGGACTCTGTAGGCTCTTATAAAAAGTTAAAGTCATTGGAGCTTTTGGTTCTTAGGTTTTAGAGTGTTTTCATATCTTCTCATGTTAGTATATGTTCTTGCTTTTTTATCTTCTCCTTTTCCTCCCATACCTGAATCTTCATTGCAAAAAATTCCAAGTGCATACAGGCACAGCAAGAATAGTACAGTAAACTTCTATATACTTGTCACTCTGGTGGTAATTACCTGTAATTATAATTATGTAATTACAAAGATTTTGCCACACTTATTTCATTTGTCCCTTTTTTGCCCTTGCCAAAGTTTTTTTAAAAAATTAAGGCCTAGGCCGGGCTCGGTGGCTCAGCCTGTAATCCCGCGCTTTGGGAGGCTGAGGTGAGTGGATTGCCT
>NW_007246435.1:402462-484350 GCF_000164805.1 Carlito syrichta
CAGGTCGAGGCTGCGGTGGCCAGGAACGGCCACTGCACTCCAGTCTAGGCGACTGAGTGAGACTCCAACTCAAAAAAAAAAAAAAAAAATTGAGCCCTAGACATCATCATCTCATCCTTCCATACATGATCTCTGTAGGGGTCTCTAAAAATACGAACTTCTAAATCATAGTCATAGCGCCATGATCATGTAAAAGAATTCACAATAACATCTTTGTGTCCACTCCTTAATAAAATCTCTCAGCTGTTTTCTAAAACCAGTCTTTTCATAGTCGGGGTGTTCAAGTCAGGATCCACATGTGGCATGTGGTTGTCACGTCACTCTTGGACTCTGGAGCAGGTTGCTCCCTGCTGTTGACTAGTTGCAGGTACCAGGTAAGTTGCCGTGAAGAGTATCTCACATTTGAAATCATCTGCTTCTTTGTGTTATCAGTTGGAATCTCATTCTGTCACCCAGGCTGGAAAGCAGTGGTACAATCATGGCTCACCGCAGCTCCCATTCTCCTGGAGTCAGGTGATTCTTCTACCTCAGCCTCACAAGTAGCTGGTACTACAGACACACACCACCACGACTGGTTTATGATTATGATTATGATTATGATTATGATTATTATAGAGATGAGGTATTGCTATGTTGCCCAGGTTGGTCTCCAGCTCTTAGAGTGCTGGAATTACAGGTGTGAGCCACTGTCCCTAGACATTTGTGATATCATTCAACTTGTTTCTCTGTTTCTTAGGTTTTCTATGAATGAAAGTTAACTCCAAGTCTTGATTAGATTCAAGTTCAATCTTTTTTTTTTTTTATTGTTGTTGCAAGAACACTTCCTAGAGGTGCCGTGAGCCTCCTATTCCATCATGTGAAGAGGCCCATAGAGTCTGGTTGTTCTACTTGCTATGCTAAGGTTGATCAGTGTTCATATGGTGACAGCCTGAGCTCTCTATCATAAATTTTCCCATCAGGCTTTCCACTAGTGATGCCAATCATTGATTATCTTTTCCGGAATAAGTTATCTCAGAGGTCTCAAATCATTATTCGAATCCTATCATTCCTTCCACATTTATTAACTGTAATGCTTCTGTGAAGAGAAACCTTCCTCATCAACTAAGCATAGTTGGTTCAAGACAGAATAAATACTTACTTCTTTCCTTTTATTTGACAAGGAGTTGGCATCCTAGTTACGTTCAAGGGTGTCCAGTGAAGTAGGTTTCAATCAATTGCATTCATGATTCTTCTCAAGACTCAGATTCCTGCACTGATGTTTTACTTCTATCAACAGCACATAGTGGAAGGATTTAGTAACAGGTGGAGTATTTGCTATGCATTGATTTTTGAGGAAAGCACATAGTCCCTTCTCTCTTGTATCGGGTACTTTCCCCATCTGAGCCAAATTTTTTCCCTTTTTTCTTTGTCTTTACTCCCTGAACAAGAGATAGAACCAAAGAGGAGAAAAAAGAAAACAGAAGGCCAGGTAGAAACAAGAAGGGGAGAACTGTGACTCGTTGTCAGAAGCCACGCATCCTGGAAACAAGAAATAACAGTTATTTCAAAGGAATAAAATGATAAATTATAAATACTCCTCTCAAAGGAAGAAAAACACACCACTACATCATCTCCAGCTTTGAAGGAAAGGAACAAATTACAGAAAGTTCTTCCCACCTCTGTTCCAGGCATATAACACTGGGTTTATCACATTTTTGCCTTAATAATTATATAATTAACGAGGTAGCTAAAAAGGGGGAATGCGGATGACAGGGACTTCTCATGATGCCAAAATCTTTCATGCTGTACATCAGAACAAGATCACTACAGAGAAATACCCTTATAAACCCATACGCCAAGGTGGAGCATGCTTTTGGATCACCCATGAACCCACAGGGTTTGTGGGATACTAACATTAACAGGGAGCATAGCCCTGTTTATGCATCTTCCACAGGCCTAAGTGATTGAATGATTTCTTTCTAACAATAACCCTTCATTCAGCAACAATTTTTGAATTGTAGGTGTCAAAAATAATCCCACTCTTTATTCATGTACAAAATATGTTTGGGATACTAGCTTTCAGTAATAACTTCTTTTTTTTTGAGTTGAAGTCTCACTCTGTCACCCAGGTTGGAGTGCAGTGGTATGCTCACAGCCACTTCAGCTCTGACCTGCTAGGCTCCAGCAAGCCTTCTGCCTCAGCCTTCCAAGTAGCTGGAACTACAGGCACGCACTACCATGCCCAGCTAATTTTTGATTTATTGTAGAGATGAGGTCTCGCCAAGTTGCCCAGGCTGGTCCCGAACCCGCGGGCTCAGGCAATCCACTTGTCTCGGCCTCTCAAAGTGCTGAGATTACAGGCTGAGCCACCGAGCCCAGCCAAAATTTGTAACAACTTTTAATGTTAGAGAGAACACAAGGATCATTACTTCAAAATGAGAGTAGCCTTCCAAAATTCTATTTCCTTTCCAAAAAATAGAAAAGGTAACATTAATCCACTATATTTTTTGAATGATCCAAAAATTTGTGTGGAAAATAATAATAGCTCAGAATAAGAAGGCTTTGCATTTCACCTTCCTGTAGTGGATATTAATCCCTTAAGGGGCAAAATTCTAAAATTTCCCTGTCCTGTTAAGTTACGTATTCTAAAAATCAAATTTTATAATACAGCCTGATATTCTTCAAAGACAAACAGCATTAGAGATAGAGGTCTTAGAATATTTTAAAACAAGCTGGAAGAAATAAATTATTGATCTTTTATAAAAACAAGCTTAACTGGTGTCTTTTTCTAAAAACATTTGAAAAGAATCTCAACAATCAATTCTGCTATCAAGTGAATGGTAGCTTTTGAGGGCAAAAGTTATCCAGTATTTGGACTGGGAAAGTTGGAACAATGAGTGCCCAGAGGTTAAAGTAGAAATTGTGACTGGGTTCAGTGGCTCAGCCGGTAATCCCAGCACTTTGGGAGGTCAAGGAGAGTGGATTGCCTAAACCCACGGATTCGAGACCAGCCCGGGCAACTTGGCAAGACCTCATCTCCACAATAAATCAGAAAGTTAGCCGGGCGTGATAGCGCACGCCTGTAGTTCCGGCTACTTGCAAGGCTGAGGTGGAAGGATTGTCAGAGCCTAGCAGGTCTACGCTGGAGTTGTTGTGAGTGTGCCACTGCGCTCCAGCCTGGGTGACTGGGTGAGGGAGTGAGACTCCAATTCAAAAAAAGTAAAAATAATAAAGTGGAAATAATTGGATTTGGGTGTCTTGGCAGTATTTACCATGAAGAAGCGTATATATTTGTGTATGGGCATATGAGAATGGGCAGAAAGCATGAAGATCTTTGTATTGCACATTTTAACACCTGCCAAGCATAATTCGCCATAAACAGTTACTAAAAAACCAAACAGACAAAATGACTCTGCTGACTGATGTCAGTCAGCCTGTGTCAGTAGCCAACCCAGAGCTGACACAACAGGCACACAAACAGAACCATAGGGAAAGATAAATGTTGTACACTAGCCAAGTTCCACGGGCCACCACTCACCAAATCTGACCTAACTAGTGTCATTGCTAGATGTCCAACATGTCAATAACAAAAACCAATGTTGAGCCTCTACTGCAACACCGGACCCCCAAAAGACCAAGCAGCTACTTGGTGACATATTTAATTTCCACTTCCACTCATTATTTTCTGACAGTAAAAAGTGAATTTTTTTGGTTATATGTTAGCTTTTCCTGCCTTCAGAGCCTCTGCCAGCACTTCTAACCGAGAGTTTATGGTGTCTTTGATCCACCAACATCAATTTCCACCCTTGACCATCAAATCCATGACCATGGTTTTATCACATACCACACCAACCAGGGAATGATAGCCAGTTAAAGAAGTGGGATGGTTTGCTAGAAACATGCTTAAGCACCAGCTCAGAGCAAATTCTTTGTAAGGGTAGGGCATTGTTCTCTAGTGTGCAGTGTCCTCAGTAGGAAGTATGCCTGACACTGAGAACCAAGGAGTTGAAGCAAGAATGATCCTTCTTACCATCACTCCGAGTAACCTGCCTGGGAAATTTGTGCTACTCATCCCAAATACATTAGGTTCTGCAGGGTTAGAGATGCTGATCTCCAAAGGAGGACCCCTTCCCAGAAGGAACCTAATAAGAGTCATTGAGTTATAACACTTGAACACTTTGAGTTCTTTGCATTGACAGACCAATAGGTAAGAAGAGGAGTCACTATCTAGGCAAAGATAATCAACTCTGATCATCAGGAGCAGGCAGGGCTGCTAGTATGCGATGGGGGCATAGAGGAATATGTCATGGAACTCAGGTGATCTACTTGGACACCCTTATTACACCCTTGGCAAAATGTGATGGAAATAAACAAGGGATGTATCTCTAGCCTAAGAAAGACATGGAAACACAGGGCTCATTTTCCTTAGGAATGAGAGTCTGGGTCATGTCACCAGGTAAGCCGTTAAAACCAGTAGAGATACTAGCTAGTTGAGGGCCAGGGTGTTCTAGAAAGATTAGGGAGAAGAGATAAAGTGAGTGCCATTGCAGCCCCAAGATCAATATCAGCAGCAGAAGGTGTAGTTTGCTCCACCAACCTTCCCCTTTTAAGGAAGAGAGCACCCCTGGACACACATGAAGCAGTGAATCCAAGCAGCACATGGAGTCGTCTATGCTAAACATGGAGACAGCTGCCCAGTTCCCCTGTGAGGAAGGATTTGTTATTTCAGCTGCTGGAAGGGCAATTGACAGACAGCCTTCAATTGTCAGCTCTTGTAGGAATTGCCTCAGTCTCAGAGATGCCCTCTCTCGAGGTCACGTCCTTCTGAAGGTAGCTCATATCCAACGATTGAAGTGAGAGTGTAAGAGCCTGGCTACTTTGTCTCCCTGTGGAGCAACTCTAAAGGGGCAATTTCAGCTCCAGAGCGTCCCAAGGAATTGGCTGGAGTTGCCAGGCTTGCATCACAGCTTGACTTTTCCCTCTGCCAGATTCTTCTTTCTCTCCTTCCCTAATAAATATACCAAACACTAAGCTCTGTCTCAGAATTTGCTTCCTAGGGCACCCAAACTGCAAGTGTTGGTTACAGAGAATCCTGTTTACATGAGTTTTCCTCAGTTTCTTGTGCTAGTGATGTTTACATGGGGTCTGATCCACCACAGCCCTGTGTTTATTCCTTTCATTAGAGCACTCATCACATCACATTGAATTGTCATCTATGTTAATGCGTTCGTCTGTCGCTATGAGTAATTAGTCTCACTCCAGAAACCAGGGATCCTTTCTCCACCAACCTTTGTGATTCCAACCCCTAGTGCGTGCTCAGGGCTTCAGCTATGTTGTTGAATAGTGATGGGTGGTGAGAGAAACCTTAACTTTAAACAGGCTTTTTGCTTGACTCTTGAAGTTCTAAGCCTTTAAGAAAAAAAAAAAGCAGATCTTTATTAGACTATTTGCTATATTTGGCTTTGTGTCAACGAATGTCATGCTGATCACATCAGAATTTATTTTCCCTTTGTATTTGGGTATGAATCAAGTGGTAAGTGGCTATCAGCAGCAAAAGAGCAATAGATTTTCCAAGCAGGGGTAAAGGGTGAATGAGTCTTGTCAACGTCTCTGGCCAACTTCCTGGAAGTCAGTGCCATTCTGGTGACATAGCAGAACTGACATTTATTAAAGTTGCTGTGTCCTAGACACCGTGCTAGACCACCAGGTCAGAGAGAAAGAGAGAAGACCATCCCGCCCTAGGAAAGCTAATCTAATGAGGAAGACAGAAGAGAAAAGGACTTGGTTGTAGACAAGCCATATTCTGCCCAAAACACCTGTGACAGCAGCAGTACCAGGAAGAGAGTGAAATGTGAATCATCAAGAAGGAGTCTTTGAAATGAGATCAGAAAAGCCAACATTGAAAGCTTCATTGGACACACACACACACACACACACACACACACACACACACACACACACAATTTTCTCTCCAGTTAAGTAGCTAAGGAATCACAAACCTTTCCTGCTGTAGATAGTCAAATAAAGAGGAGGTTGTTTACTGGGAAAAGAAAGTGGGTGACTTGGTGAGAATGAAGGGTTCATGCAGCAGAAGCTCTAGGAAGATTATACCCAAGATGAACTAAGGGATCAACAGGGGATACCAAGAACTCGTGTGTTCTTTCTCTCTTCTCTCCACTTAAAGGATGATGTGGATTCAGGGGTCAGGCAGAGGAAGGAGTGGACTCATTGCTCTTTCTTATAAAATGAGAAACTGCCAAAATAGTATTATCTACCAGTGTTTAAATGCATAGGATAGGAGGGATTAAAAAAATTTCTACCAGGATATCAATTAATTACTCATATAATTATGACTCACAAAGAACAAAGTTTCATAAAGCTAATGTACCTTCTGGAAGATTTGTGTAAGAGCTGACATCAAGAAGATCGTAAATTCTATGCTAAATTAATGTGCTGTCCTTTGTCCACAACAAGGATGCTACAGCAGCCCCATTAGTAGGACTTGCTCTTTGAAGAAGCATAATGGATTTGTCCCAAGCCAGCTCTACTCTTTTACTCCAATAAAAGAGTCGAGTATATTTGGTCAGGAGTTAGAGAAATGAAGTTAGGAATGAGCAGAATCTATAGCTAGACTTTCATAGACGGTCACATGACCAGGGGAGAACCTTGTCTAGGTGGGTATTACCTTCAGAGGAATATAACAAGGGAAGATGCCAGAAGATAAATGAAATAGAGTGCTAACCGAGGCAAGATGGAATGCTTGACTTCCATCCCAGGTGCCTATTTCAACATTCCTAAGAAAGGCATGGTGAAACTTTTGTCCTGGGGGCCTAGGTAGGGCCTTAAGTCTTGCAGCTGTGTTAGACTACATGGGAGCCCCGAGACTGCCACTCCTCTGACCCACGACCTACCCTGAAAATATGCCCTCTTCTAGTCTAGGCCCAGGGCTGAATCTTCCTTTACTACTCCAATGATGAGATGGGCCAAGGAGCGGTAAACCCAAGAAAATGAATCCACTAAAAGAACACAGACGAACAACATGGCTGGATCTCACAGACATAGCAATGACCAAAAGAAGACAAACACCAAAAGGACATACTACTGTATGATTCCATTTCTATCAAGTTCAAGAACATCAAAGCCAATGGATGGTGATAAAATCAGATAGGTAGTTATCTCTGAGGTCATGCTGGGGGTAGTGTTAGACACTGCCTTGGAAGGGATTCGAGAGATCTTTCTGGCAACTCCCTCAGGTCCCCTCCCACTGTGGGAGCTTTTCTTTCCTCTCAATAAATCCTGCTTTCTAAAATAAATAAATAGATCTTTCTGAGGTGGGGGTCTGTATCTTGATCTGGGTAGGGGTTATCTGGATATATATAATATGCAAAAATCCACTAAATTATACACTTAAAATCTGGTTTACGTTATGTGTGCTGCAGCTTAAAGAGAAGTAAGGGGGGGAAACCACTTTTTTAAAATAACCACTTAAATAAAAGCCCATTTCCTTTCTCTTCCTACACACACACACACACACACACACACACACACACACACACACACACACACACACGTTCCACAGGCCACGTGCCTTGGTCAATTCATATATGAACTTTTCTTCCTCAGGCAGTGGATTTAGGAAGGAGCAACCCTGTGTTTCCCCTACTGGTGAAGGTGCCACGAATGTAGGAGCACAGAACACAGTCCCAGACCAGGGGGCTGGGCCCATGGGCAGAACTCCATTTCCTGAAATTTGGGAGTGGAGTGAGCTAGCCTAGAACCCTACAGGAAAGGGTCATCTACGAGGACAAGACTAGAGAACTTAAGGGACTAACAAGACTTGGCCACAAAAAGCAAGACCAGTGTCCCTTCCTGCCTGAGGGTGCAAAGAGAGAAAAAGGCCAGAAACAGCAATGACTCTGCCGAACACCCTGGAGCTAACAGCTCAGCGACTGTGCTTCTCCTGGTGTAGCAGCAGTATCTGCAGTGGGATTAAACTACAGCTAAGTATTGTTGTGTGGCCCAGTTTTGTGAAAGGAGCCAGAGCTATCGTTGGCAATACCATCTGAGGCCACAGACACCCAGGGAAACCAACTCTCATCAAAGGAGTAATCTGAAATCTTAGACTCATTTGCATTATATTTTTAAAAAGTGAATACTATAAGAAAGGGATTGGCAGTAGTGGGATACTGCCAGGGGAGCGGGGTGGAACACATCAGTAAGGGTACCTGATCTCAAACCAGGCGAAGTAGGGACCAAAGGGAGGCTGAAACCTTACCTGTATGATGACCTCTTGTATACCTAGTCCTGAATTGTAGCCCCACATCTTTAAAACAAAACTTAAAAAAGAAAGATAATAATTGTACATATATATGGGGTAAATGTGGTAATTGGATACTTGTATATAATGTGTAATGCTCAAATAAGGGTACTTAGTATATTCATCACCTCGAACATTTATTACTTCTTGGTGTTGGGAACATTTCAATTCTTCCCTTCTAGTTATTTTGAAATTCACATTATATTGTTGTTCACTATAATCCTCTATTGTGCTATTGAACACTAGAACTTATTCCTTTTATCTAACTGTATCGTTGTACCCATTAACCAACCTTTTCACTAACCCCCAACCCCCTAGGCCACCCCTCCCAGCCTCTGGTGACCATCATTCTATTCCCTACCTCCATGAGATCAACTTTTTTAGCTCTCAATGAGTGAAAACATGTGATATTTATCTTTCTGTGTCTCACTTATTTCACATAACATAATGACCTCCGGTTCCATCTGTGTAGTCTTTTAATCAAATGTCCCACAAAAAGATAACGAGCACTCAAAACAAAAGCAAACTTCTTGGAATATGAGACTTTGTCTATTACCTGCATGGCTTTCAGTTTTGAGATAAATAGGTGACCCCGGTGTAGTACATGGAACAGAATGGCAGGACACAATCCCGAATTGCAACCGGTGGATCTATGAATGTAAGAATGGCTTGTCTAAGATCAGACATAGATGCTATTGTAATCAGAAGGACAGAGTGGCTCTCCATGCAGTCATTTAAGGATAACATTAACCATTCTAGCATGCAAAGACAACAATGCTGTCATAAACAACAGCTGCATCTGAGAATACACTGTAGTCTTCAGAGACCAGCACCAAACTGGGCTATCAAATAGAAAGAAGTCCGGTGATTAATTGAGTTTGGCGGTTGTTCCAAGCTCCTTACTGGCCCTATGCCGTTTATTAGAAGATTTTGCTTTTCAGTCAGGACAAGAGCATTGTGTTTATTCAGATGAAGATGCCACTCCCAGGGACAGGAACTGTGACTGGATTTACCTTCCTGAAACCCTTCTGCTATGCTCTTCCTCTGCTTGAAACTGTTCATGGTTCTCTCCAACACAGCAAATGTGTATCATTTTAATCAGCTTTCAAGACAATCTATGATCTGGCCTGATTCTGTTAGTAAGGGTTCTTTCTGACTACTTGCATGCCTCCTTGGACGTTAGCCACTCGAGAAAGTCTTCGCTGGTGCTGTTCCACCTGCCTGGACCACTCTCTCAGATTCCCTCCCACCTAGTCAAACTCCAGCAGGCTTCAGAACCCAGTTCAAGATTCCCCTCTTGAGAAGTGCCACTGTCCTGATCCAATCACCCTTCAGTGAGTTCATGCCCGGTTCCTCAACACTTCCCTCCCCTGACAAGTGAGCCCTTCATTTTCTAGGGACACTCTTTTGGTTTTTGTTCTTGTGTCAGGTCATTTAGTCTTTTCTAGTACCTTTGAAGCCCCGATACCCCTCTATCCTGATGGATCCTCATCCCTCCACACAAGAAGGACCCTTACTGTGAATTTTGTGTGAGAGTTTCTTTATTTCTCTAGAATATACATCCAAGAGTGGAATTGTAAATTTTAAGGCAGGGCCATTGCTTTTTCTCTTTAAGCTCTAGCTCCCTCCCCTACCTCGGGGAGGTGAATCTTTTCTCACTCTCTCTCTCTCATCTACTTTCTAAATAAACTATATTTCCAATTTAAAAAAAATAAAAAAATAAGTTTAAAGTCATATAATCGTCAGCTTTTTTTTTTTTTTTCGATCTTGCTGTGTTGCCCTGGCTGGACTGAACTCCTGTATTCAGCGATCCTCTCACCTCAGCTCCCCAAGTAGTACGTGCCATCTTGCCTGTCATACATGGCCAACTTTACCAGGTAATTCCAAACTGTTTTATAACATGATCGTATAAATTTCCATGCCCCCCCAGCAGTGGGTGTGTTGCAAGGAGGGTTCTCTCAGGAAGCAGAGTCTGACACAGAGATTAGCACGCAGAAAGTTTATGAGGGAGTGCTCTTGGGATCAACAGCTGTGGAGGGGGAAGGAATGAAGCAGGACTGGATGGAGAGACAGGGTAGACTGTGATGAAATCTCAAGGAAAGCCTCCGCTCACCCCATGGAAACTTCTGAAGCAGAGACAGCACTTCAGAGTTGGCCCCATCTCGGGGAGAGGAGGAGGTTAGAACTTTATAACCCTATATCAGTGGAGGCAGGCTACCCCCAGAGAAGGTTCATAACCTTGGGCAAGACAATTCTCTTCAGCTGATTTATAACACAGTCACAGATAAAGTTTCCACAATGCATAGTTTTTTTCTTGTCTCGTTATTCTGTCCCACTGGTCTATTTTTCTACCCTTCTACCAACACTCCGTTGTCATCATCTCTATGTCTACATTGTCACTTTAGATAAATTCTATGAGAATTGATATTTTTAAAATATTGAGTTTTTCTATCTAAGAAGATAGTTTCTCTCTCCAGATATTGACATCTTCTTTAATGTCATTCAATAAAGTTTATAATAATCTCCATACAGATCTTACATGTTTTATTAGATTTAGTCCCAGGTACTTAATGCTTTGTGTTGCTATCATAAGTGGTACTTTCCAACAACTTCTTGCTGGTGTTTAGAAATGCAATGAATTTTTATTTTCATCCAGCAGCCTTACAAAAATTCTTATATTAATTCTACAATTTTTCTGTAAATTCTTTTCGGTTTGCCAGTAATCATATCATATATTTCATGTTATCGAATGGACAACAACATGCTCCTGTAAAAATATATTCCGATACAAAGATGTCCAAACACAAAGCTAATCCTCCCTGCTATGTTCCACATTCCATATTTTCATGTTGACTTCATGTTTGTTGGTATTAACAGCCTTCTGTGCTTTTCTCTATGTTCATTCAGTGTATGTACCAACATGCAAGGAACTGGTTTGTTTGCTTTTACGGGAACAGGACTATACCAACCACATTATTGGAATTTTTTTTTTTTTTTTGGTTGGTCGCTTTGAGTGTCTCACTCTTTAAAAACACAAAAACAAAAAATAGGCCAGGTTTGATGGCTCACGCCTGTAATCCTGTAATCCTAGCACTTTGGGAGGCTGAGGCAGGAGGATTGTCTGAGTCCAGGACTTCAAGACTGGCCTGGGCAACATAGCAAGACCTCGTCTCTACAAAATATAAAAATTAGCCAGGCAAAGTGGTACGCGCCTATAGACCCAGCTACTCAGAAGGTTGAAGCGGAAGGATTGCCTGAGCCCAGAAGGTCAAGGCTGCGGTGAGCCATGATCACACCACTGCACTCCAGCCAGGGGGACAGAGTGAGACCCTGACTCAAAAACAAAACAAAACAAAAAGAAAAATAATAATCATAATAATTAGGAAACTAAATACAAAAGATTGCTTATCAAAAGATTGCTGAATTAGTTACATTTATACATTATAAGTTTAAAGAAAATATTTAAGTATCTATTATCTTTTTTAATGATTCACACTTGGGCTTTTGATTGCCTAAAAAAGTATTGGCATACACAATGCTGAGACTCAGAGTCTGTTGAGCTAAGAAGTAGTGTATAGTCACATAAACCAAAAGAGAAGAAAGTATACTCATTTGTTTTTGTTAGCCCTCCAGAGATAAAATAACAATCTGACTTTCTTTATCCTAGGGTAACGTACTGTATCAGGTGACTCCAGTTGCTTCAATGGCACTGTGCCCTGCTACACAGATCGTGTCTATCCAGTAGGATTAAGTGAGAACAGAAACTGTTCCAATCGCTGCCAATGACTTTACTGAGATTTTTAACCTGTAATCTAGCAGTGATTTCAAAATAGGAAAATGAGAGAAACTAAACATATCAGACTTAGTCATTCTTGCTATGATTGTTGAAGCAGAGCCTTCTATTTCTATGGCTGCATATAAAATCCCATATGTCAAAACTCTAGAACACATGGAGCCTTCTACTGAAGCATGGTATGCTATCTGCCAAAAAGATATTAAACAAACCCAGTTCATCTGGTGTTTTCTGTAAATAATTCACTATTCTTGTCTAGCATCTTGTAAGTATCAACTGTGCTTATGAAAATAGAATTCTAAAAATGACTTATCCTATAGTTTGCAATTTTACTAAAGAAGGAGCATATTGTTTTATTTGTATATTTTATGTCAGCAATGTTTCGGTTATAATTTCATGTAAATATAGGCATACCTTGGGGATGTTGCAGTTTCAGTTCCAACTCACTGCAATAAAGCAAATGTTGCAATAAAGTGAATCACATGAGTATTCTGGTTTCTCAGTCCTTATAAAAGTTATGTTTACACTCCGCTATAATCTATTAAGTGTGCAAAAATATTATATCTAAAATAACGGCACATGTCTTAATTAAAAATACTTTATTGCTACAAAATGTCATCAATCCTCTGAGCCTTCAGGGAGTTATAATCTTTTTGCTGGTGGAGGGGTTGCCTCAATGTTGATGCCTGCTGACTGATCGGGGTGCTGGCTGCTAAGGACTGCGGTGGCTATAGCAATTTTTAAAATTTTTTTGAGTCAGAATCTTATTCTGCCACCCAGGATGGAGTGCAGTGGCATGATCATGGCTCACCACAGCCTGTAACCCTTGGGCTCAAGTAATCCTCTCACCTCAGTCTCCTTAGTAGCTAGGACTATAGGCACATGCCATCATGTCTGACTATTTATTTCTTGATTTTTGGTAGAGACAGTGTCTCACTATATTGCTCAGGCTGGTTTTGAACTCCTGGTCTCAAGCAATTCTCCCTTCTTGGCCTCCCAAGGTACTAGTATCATAGGAATGAACTACGGCACATAGTCTATTTCTTAAATAATAACACTAAAAAAGCAAAATGTGTGGGTGGCAGGATGGGTATTGTATAAAAACAAAATTAATCTCATTGTACTTCTCCACCAGAGCTCTTGGGTGATCAGGTATATAATTAAGGAGCAGTAATTTCTTAAAGGAATCTTTCTTTCCTGAGCAGTAGGTCTCAACAGTGGACTTAAACTATTCAGTAAACCATGCTGTAACCAGATGTGCTGTCATTCACATTTTATTGTTCTAGTTAGCACAGGCAGAGAAGATCTAGCATAATTCTTAAGGGTCCTAGGATTTTCAGAATGGTAAATAAGCATTGGCTTCAACTTAAAGTCACCAGCTGCATTAGCTCCTAACAAGAGAGTCAGGTTGTGCTTTGAAGCTTTGAAGTCAGGCATTGACTTTTCCTCTCTAGCTGTGAAAGTCTAGGTAGCATCTTCTTCTGATAGAATGCTGTTTCATCTACATTGAAAATCTGTTGCTTAGTATAGCCACCATCACCAATGATATTATCCAGAGTTTATCCAAAACTAGAGCATCTGGATAACTTGCTGCAACGTCTAGAACAGGACTTGCTGCCTCACCTTGCCCTTTTATGTTATGGAGAAAGCTTCTTTCCTTAAACCTTATGAACCAACCTCTGCTAGCTTCAGACTTTTCTCTGCAGCATCCTCACCTCTCTCACTGTTCATAGAATTGAAGACTGTTCAGGCCATACTCTTGATCAGGCTTTGGCTTAAGGGAATTTTGTGGCTGGTTTAGTCTTCTATCTAGACCACTCAAACGTTCTCCACACAAGCAATAAGGCTGTTTCATTTCCTTATCATTCATGCATTCACTGGAGTAGTCTTTTAATTTTCTTCAATAATTTTTCTTTTGCATTCACAGTTTGACTAACTGCATGGTCCAAGGGTCCTGGCTTCTAATCTGTCCTGGCTTTCAACATACCATTCTCAGGAAGCTTAATCATTTCTAGCTTCACTCGAATACTTAGAGGCCATTGTGGAATTAGGATTATTAATTTGACTAATTTTCATATTCTTGTGGCTCAGAGAATAGGGTCTGAGGAGAGGCAAAAGATGGAGGAAAGACCAGACGGTATAAAGCAGTTAGAACACACATAATATTAATTGATTCAGTCTTTTGTTTTTCTTTTAGAGAGTCTTACTCTGTTGCCCAGGCTGGAGTGCATGACATCATGGTAGCTCACTATAACCTTGAACTCCTAGGCTCAAGGGATCCTCCTGCCTTAGTGTTTTGAGCAGCTGGTACTATAGGAATATACCACCGTGCCTTGCTAACTTTTTAAATTTTTCATTGAGATAGGGTCTCAGTGCTCAGACTGATCTCAAACTCCTGGGCTCAAGTGATCCTCCCCCCTTGACTTCCCAAAGTTCTGGGATTACGGGCACGAAACATCACACCTGACCCAGATTCTATGTCTTAAATGGGTGCAGTTCATGGCAGACAAAAACAATTACAATAGTAACATCAAAGCTCACTGATCATGTAATCTCAGTGTTTTGGGATACCAAGGCAGTAGGATCGCTTGAGGTCAGGGATTCAAGACCAACCTGGGAAAATAGCGAGACCTCGTCCCTACTAAAAAATTAAAAACTAGTGGAGCATAATGGTTTATGCCTGTAGTCCCAGCTACTTGGAGGGTTGAGGTGAGAGGATCACTTTCACCCCGGAGTCTGAAGCTATAGTGAGCTATAATTGTGTTACTAGGCAACAGAGGGAGATCCTGTCACTATTAAAAAAAAAGTCACTGACCACAGAATACCTTAATAATCACCTTAGTAGATTTAATAATAATGAAAAAGTTTGAAACATTGTGAGAATTACCAAAATGTGACACAAGGACACAGAGTGAGCACATGCCATTGGAAAAAAGGTACTAAAAGTCTTGCTCAAAGTAGGGTTGCCACAAGCATTCGATTTATAAAGAACACAGTATCTGAAAAGTGCAATAATGTGAATTGCAATAAAATGAAGTATACCTGCATTTTATTCTTGGCACCATGAAGTTATAATATTGTCCAAACCAAGTGATCTACTTTTTCATTAAAAGTTAGTAGTATGTAGCCAGGCACAGTGACTCAAGCCTGTAATCCCAGTACTTTGGGAGGCCACGACAAGACAATTGCCTGAGTCCAGGGTTCGAGACCAGCCTGAGCAACTTGGCCAGACATTGTTTCTACAATAAATAAAAAAATTAGCTGGTTATGGTGACATGTACCTATTCCAGCTACTTGGAAGTCTAAGGTGGAAGGATCACCTGAGCCCAGCAGGTCAAGGCTGTGGTAGCTGTGATCGTGCCACTGCACTCCAGCCTGGACAACAGAGTGAGATTCTGACTCAAAAAAAAAAAAAGTAGTGTGCATATTTTGTAATCTTTATTATCATCAACAACAATTATTAGTGTTTATAGAAGGTCCTTCAAGCCACTAATCCCAGCACTTTGGGAGGCCAAGGCAAGAGGACTGCCTGAGCCCAGGAGTTCAAGACCAGCCTGGGCAACTTGGTGAGACCTTGTCTCTACAACAAATCAAAAAATTAGCTGAGCCTGGTAGCACGCACCTGTAGTTCTGGCTATTTGGAAGGCTGAGGTGGAAGGATCACCTGAGCCCAGCAGGTCTAGCCTGGGTGACAGAGTGACTCCGACTCAAAAAAAAAAAAAAAAAAAGGGTTTAAAGAAGGATATAGAATATATGGCATGCAGTTTCTGGTCTCCAGAGAGTAACTGTCTACATGGGAAGATAAGATGTCAATGGGTTAGAAAAAGGTAATCATAATACTAGCTTTTTGGAGCTATGAATTACTATGCTCTAGTATTATGCTAAGTGCTTTTCCTAATTATCTCATTCAATTCCCACAATAAACCTAATGTAATAGGTACTATGTCCCCATTTTATAAATAAGAAAACTAAACACAACCTTGCACTTGACTATGAGGGTTAATCCTCCATGTGATAATCTTCATTTTGAGTATCAGATATTTTGTTATACAGTAATTCAAGGGAGGGAGAGCTCTACTTGGTAGCACTCATTCTGAGCTTCACAGCTCAGATGGATTTGAGTGAATGAAGAGGAAGTGTGAAAACATTTCAGGCAAAGGTCAAACACACGAAAGCAAATTTGGCAAGAACAGTTGGGCTCAAGTAAGTATAAATAGGAGAGCTGAAGGTGAAGCTCAAGTCTATCAACAGATATTTCCAAAAGACTGGCAAAAAGTAGTTTGGGGACAAATTGTTGAGAGCTTTAAGTATAAAGCTAAGAAGTTTATATTTTATTCTGTAAAAAATGGTGGGTAAAAAATGATTCAACATGTTTAAAGTATGTAAATTATAATAGTAACATATGTAATTTTTTTTTTTTTTTTTGAAGTCAGTCTCACTCTGTCGCCCAGGCTGGAGTGCAGTGGCATGCTCATGGCCATCCCAGCATCAACCCGCTGGGATCCAGTGATCCTTTTGCCTCAGCCTTCCAAGTAGCTGGAACTGCAGGAGCACTACCATACCCGGCTGATGTTTGATTTATTGTAGAGACATGGTCCTGCCAAGTTGCCCGGACTGGTCTTGAACCTGTGGACTCAGGCAATCCACTCGCCTTGGTCTCCCAAAGTGCTGGGATTACAGGCTGAGCCACTGAGTCCAGCCTATATTTTTAAAAAATTTAAATAATACACAGTGTAGAAAGAATAAAGCAAAACTTTCCCCTCCCGTCATGCTATAATTTTACTATGCAGACATAATGACTGTTAATTAATAGTCTGGGTGGCCAGGCTTGGCGGCTCATGCCTGCAGTTCCAGCAGTTTGGGAGACCAAAGCCAGAGGATTGCCCGAGCCCAAGGGTTCAAGACCTGCCCAAGCAACTTGGCAAGACCTCATCTCTATAATAAATCAAAAAATTAGCCGGGCATGATGACGCACACCTGTAGTTCCAGCTACTTGGAAGGCTGAGGTGGAAGGATCGCCTGAGCCCAGCAGGTCAAGGCTGTGGTGGCCATGAGTGTGCCACTGCACTCCAGCCTGGGCGACAAAGTGAAACTCCGACTCAAAAATAGTCTGGGTACAACCTTTCAATCACTTATTTATTTGGAATCAGGGTCTCACTCTATTTTCCAGCTTGGAGTGCAGTGGCACAATCACAGCTTGCCACAGCCTCCCACTCCTGGGCTCAAGCAATCATCAGCCCCCAAAATAACTTCATCAGCCTCCTACATCAGCCCCCAAAATAACTTGAACTACAGGCGCACACCACCATGCGTGTCTAGTTTTTTTATTCTTTAGAGAGATGAGGTCTTGTTATTTTCCGGGTTGGTCCCAAACTCCTGGGCTCAAGCAATCCTCTTGCCTTGGCCTCTCAAAGTGCTGGGATTACATGCATAAGCTACCATGCCCAGCCCTTAACCTTTTAAAATTATAAAAGTGTAAATCTACTTTTTAATATAAGTGGATTATGCTAGCCATGCTTTTTGGTAACCTGCATTTTTAAAAACTCAGTGATGTATTCCGAACACCTTTGCATGCCAATACACACTATGCATGTCAACACATACTATGAAGACGTTTGAACAGTCTTAAACCTTTAAAAAACTTGGATGTTCTGAATGAAAAATACATATTAACATAACTAATGTTGCAATAAATACCTTTGTATGAATACCTTTATACACTTTCCAATTATTTCTGCAGGCTAAATTGCTTAAAGTGAAATTGCTGGATATATATGCATTAAAATTCAAGATATATTTTCCAATTGCTCTGAAAAATTTGTATCAATTTATGCTCTCAAAAAAGGTACTCAAGTGCTTTTTGCTCTGTATATTCACCAATATCAGATTTTATCATTAAAGAAGTTTTTTGAACAAGGATGTGACGTGATCATAGCTGTGGTCTGTCAGGTAGCTGGCCTATTCCACAACATTGTTTTTAATGTATGATTCATTGTTTAAAGTCTTAAAGCCAATAAACTGGGTAATCAGACACTAAGGAAGTGAAGATTTCTAATATACTAGGAAGGGTGACTAAACATACAATAAATTTGCCTGGCAGAAAACATTTTATTTAAGTCAGTGGTTCTCAAACCTTGGTGCACATTGAAATTGTCTGGGGAGGTTTAAAAACTATCAGTATCTGGGTTTCACTCCCCTCCAAATTTTCATTTAATTGGTCTGTGGTGTGCCCTGAGTATTGAGATTAATTTTTAAAGCCCCTAGGTGATTCTAATGTAGCCACAGTTGAGATTCTTGCTATAAATTTTAATTTTAAAAACTCCTAAATTCCATGCCCACCTGATGGTATCTGATGGAGATACCTGATGTAGCCACCTTTTCTTTTTCTTTTCGAGTCAGAGTCTCACTCTGCCACCCAGGCTGGAGTGCCATGGCATGATCACGGTTTACTGTAGTCTTGAATTCCTGGGTTCAAGTGATCCTCTCACCTCAGCCTCCCTAGCAGTGACTACAGGTGGTTATCACCATGCCCAGCTAATTTATTTTATTTTTTGTATTAATGAGGTCTTGCTATGTTGTCTAGGCTGGTCTCAAACTCTTGGGATTAAGCAGTCCTCTCACCTTCGCCTCTCAAAGTGCTGGGATTATGGGTTTGAGCCACTGCACCCATTCTCTTTTTCCTAAGGTCTTAAAAAAAATGAGGATTTGGCCAGGTACGGTGGCTCAAACCTGTAGTCAAGCACTTTGGGAGGTGGAGGCAAAAGGATTGCTTGAGCCCAGGGTTCTAGACCAGCCTGGGCAACTTGGCAAGGCCTCATATCTACAATTAATCAAAAGATTAGCTGGGTGTGGTAGCATGTGCCTGTGGTTCCAGTTACTTGGAAGGCTGAGGCGGAAGGATCACCTGAGCCCAGCAGATGGAGGCTGCGGTGGCTGTGAGCATGCCGCTGCACTCCAGCCTGGGCAACAACGAGACTCCAACTCAAAAAAAAAAAAAAAAAAAGAGGATTCAAAGCATGTATGGATTCTGTGAGATCTATGAGATCTGGAGGCAATCTCACTAGATTCAAACCAGGTACTGTATAGTAATAGTCTGAATATATATACACACATATATATATTTGTATATATATACAAATTTTTTTTTGTTTTTGCAATGATCCTGGATTGTTTTCCAAGGCTTAATTTCATTTTTGTACTGTGAGCCACAAAGACTAAAAACCAGTATTCAATGGCTTGAGTCAGACTTACATTAGGCCTCAAGTGAATTAAATAAAGCCTGGTAAATCTGCAGAAAACAACAAACAAACTTGGTTCTTTGAACAGTCCCTGGAAGATGAAATGTACAAGTTAGAACAGCTCTGCTCTGGCTGACATACAGAGAATGTAAGATTTACACAAGGCAACCTTCGTGGAATAATGAATGGCCTAGTCCAATGGAGAACTGTTCCTCAGGTATTTCAACTACCTGAGATCTAATTTCTCCCACGTTGTTCGTGTATAATTGTCAAACACATTCGTTACGATTAAGGGCACTGAAAGGAAAATCTCATCATGTTTTGAGGATGAATGTTTCCTTACTCTGCTGCTCGGCAGAATGAGTCACTCACTTCCCACAGACCTTAGAATATTTTGGTGCTCCATGTCAACCAAGCAGCAGCTGATACTTTAAAGTGAACTTCTGACCTTCAGAGATGGAAATCGCCCTCTAACCATCAGTTGTCTGAGTTTCACATTTGCCTGGGCTGATGACCAAGGCTGCAAGAACTGCCACTTTCTAAGTATGATGAGAAGCAGGTTGCTAGTCACTGGCCACAGACCATCAGGTCTGGGATTCATTTTCTGACACTTCATGGGCAACAGGATGGTTCTACTCAGTTGTGTGCTGATAAACAGGCTCTCAGGGCAGGTTGCTGGGGCAGGGAGGAAAGAAAGAGAGGAAGAAAGGGTCTTATTTGTGGCAGTTGCCATTTTCAGTGGTATAAATACTCCCAACATGTCTGATTTCAAACTACCAAGGTTTAATAATCAGCTCACAAAATTCCTAAATATTTAATAACCAATTATCTCCAGCATGTAGGAACTGGCACCATCACACTGCTGGCTCTACCTCATTAAGAATCAACCATCTGAATGAAACGTATTTGTATACCTAACCCTTAACTGTACCCCACAATATCAAAATAAAAAATATTGATTAAAAAAAAAAGAAAGTAAATATAAACACAACAATGAAAAAAAAAAGAACCAACAATCTTAGTTTTCCAGTGGGTAGTTATAAATTGACAGCCAAGATATAGTATAATTATCAGAGTTGAGGTCATGTTGTCTCTCAAAATTAAGCCTATATGAGCCGCAGAGCCCAGCTTGCACCTAGATCACAAGTTTCCTAACACCTACTTTCAAAGACTCTAAGGGTCTAATAATAGAAAAGCTCAGCTATTAATGCTTCAAAGAGCCTTCTTTGTAAGAGTCTGTAGCCTAAAATTAAGCAAAAATAATTATATTGGACCAGGGCCATGGAATAGGTTGAAATTTTAAAAATGTTTCATCTGATAACTAAATCAACCTATCCCCAGTAAGGATTTTGAGCTTCACCACGCTTTTCTTTCCTCACTAAGTTCAAATGCTCTTTTAGGAATGAGCAGCTGTTCAGGTTCCATTTTATTTGAACCAAATATGAGTTACAGTCTCTTGGGAAGAAAAGACTTCTCTGTTTTCCTTGGGGAGTCCTATGTCCATCAAGTGGGTGACTCTTAGAATAGAAAGAGGCACTGGCAGGCCTGTATCCTAGTCTAAAAAGGAACAAGTCAAAAACAAAAAACAAACAAACAAAAAACGTGGCCACACCATGGATTAGCAAGGCAATGGCTGCTGGTTGCTAAGAAAAAAAAAAGGGGGGACAAATCCACCTCTTCCTGGAAAATGATTATTTTCTAAACACATATTTGTAGGAGGTAGTCATTTTATTGAGATTGTTTTATTTTAAAATGTCAGAAATATGTGAATAAAATGTGTTAGCAAATTGCTATTTAGAATAATCACCAGTATGTGCTTCCCATATAACCATGTCATAAAACTTGCTTATTATATTATCATACACAAATATAGTAAATTGTATTTGTATAGTAGAAAGGTTAAGAGTACTCTGGAGTCCGAACAGATGTTAATTAGCACTGTGACCTTGAGCAAGTTATGAACCATCTCTAAGACTTAGGATTCTCATTTGTAAAATGGACATAAAAATAGTACCTACTTCATGGGGCTAGTGTGAGGATTAAATCAGAAAATATAAATATAGCACTTAGTAGGAGCACAACAAACCATGATATTATTATTAGATTGCTTTTCTTTTTTTAACTCTTTACAAAATTCTTTAATCAACTCAATCTCATATAGTCTTTTTTATAATATGGAAAGTATATAAGATAAGCACTATGATAGCTGTTTTAAAGATGAAGAAATGGAGGCTTAGAAAAATTAAGAATTTGCCCAAGATGGAATAGCTGATTGATGATAGCACTATGACGTGAATTTCACTACAACTCATGTTTTACACATAATTAACCATAACACTAGTTTGCTGACTTAAAATAGGGTTAAACTATTACACAGTAACAGAACTGGTATTCTGATCAGAAGACTTTTTTTTTTTTTTTTTTTAGTTCACAAGATAAATGTTGCTAGATACTGATTTTGGAAATTCTATTAGTTTGTAAAACAACCACAAGTTTCTTCTATTAGTAACAGCAGCAGAAATTATTTCTAAATGTTAAACACTTTATATGTTTATATGTGTGTGTTTATATATATGTTAAACACTTTATATCCTTTCTGATTCTCAGAACCACCCTCTGAGGTAGGCATTATGTTCTTTTTATGGATAATAATACAGTAATAGCTAACATTTATGACCATTTAGTCTGTGTCAAACATTGTGTCACATATTTTACAGGCATTATCTCATTTTAATCAGTCCAACAACCTTTTGAGATAGGGAACCACTATTATTATCCCCGTTGCTAATGGAGATAATATATAGACACATTTGCTAGTAGAATTGTAAAGGAGGAAACTTTTTATTAGACATTGTCTTGCCCTGTCTAATTATATCATTTAAAGGTCTTGCCAGGATTATCTTGTTAATGCCAGACCCATTAAAAATAATCACTGAAGTTGAAACTGAAGAAAAAACTTTTGGGGAGCAAATATATGCTCAAAGTGTGTTTGCATAATCCTGTGAAACGACCAATTCCCCCAGAGTTGTAGAATAACTCTGGTTATTCTTAGTCAGGTCCTGCTCAGTTGAGTAAAAATAAATTGAGCAACTGCACACTGAAGAGTAAACTATTCTTAACACATAGTAACACATCACAGGCTTTCCAAAGATAAAAACGGTGGTGGGGTCAAAGAAGTATGTTGTTTCAGGGCGTATGTTGCTATTAATAAAAAAGTCTTTCTGCAGGAAGTATACACAGACAGCTCACAAAAACAGGAAAGTCACTCAGGAACCTACTTTCAAACTCCTGCTCTGAATTCGTGAAGTTGCCCTAAAGTCATAAGTAGTGGATATCACAGCGTAGAAGTCAAAGGAATAGCACAGTTTTTCTTAAACTTTAACTCATACAATACTGTGCTTTCTCTCCTGTGAAGGCGGGTCTAGGCAGTCAGAACTTTTTATATTAATCTCTTCATTTGCAAATAAACTAAATTCAAAGTTGGATGACATCTAGTGTTTTTGCGGGCTCAGAATTCATTCCTCTTCTGGTAATAGCCCATTCATGGAATTTTGGGGGGAACCCCTTCCTGACTCATTGTCTTTTTACTTTTTTATTTTTTAAAGACAGAGTCTCCCTCTGTCTCCCACGTTGGAATGCCGTGGTGCAATTATAGCTCTCTGCAACCTCAAACTCCTGGGCTCAAGTGATTCTCCTGCCTTGGCCACCAGAGTAGCCTGGACTACAGGTACATGCTACCATGCCAGGCTAATTAAAGACATTTTTTTTTTTGGTAGACATGGGGTCTCGCTATGTTACCCAGGCTGGTATTCATGGCCGTTTTTAGTGTGGAGAAGGCTGATCTCATTCTCATCTCCAAAGGTGGGCATGAATCAGGTGTGGACAAATAGGACCATGTTAGAGCATTCATGTACAGGCATGAGGCAGAATTTGAACTGATTTAATACAGAAGTAAAAGTCCAAGATCACACAGTTAATGCAACAGCTAAGACTATATCTGGAGTCTCGTACCACTCAGCTCAGTGCTCTCTTGATACTACCACACCACAAAACATAGATAAGTAAAAAAACCAAAACATTCTTGCTAGTTTTTTTTTTTTTTTTCCTTTTTGAGTCAGAGTCTCACTTTGTTGCTCAGGCTGGAGTACAGTGGCACGATCACAGCTACCGCAGAGGCCACCAGCAGGGCTAAGGTGATCTTTCCACCTCAGCCTTCCAAGTAGGTAGGACTACAGACCTGTGCCACCATGCCCAGCTAATTTTTTTTTTTTTTGTAGAGACATAGTCTCACTATGTTGCCCAGTCTGTCTTGAACTCCTGGACTCAGGCAGTCCCTTGCCTTGGCTTCCCAAAGTGCTAGGATTACAGGCATGGGCCACCCAGGCTGGCCAAAGGTTCTTACTAATTTAAAAAGTAGTTGTAGACTCCGTTTCAGTGTTAATAAACCCAATTGTCTCAGATCTGTGAGGCTTCCTGTTTGTACCTTTCATGCCTGGAACGTAAACCCACACTTCCTTCTATGTCCTTAAAGAGAACAACAGTGTATATCAGGTTAAAGAGGGGCAATGATAATTTACTTTATATTTAATGTTCCTCTAAGGCCATTACACAAAAATTATCTTATGCCACTATGATAACCACTGTATATAGGAGATAATTGATGGTTACACTCTGAATTATAGCCATGTGAAAAGGGAGTTTGGAAAGAAATGCGAGGAGAGTAGAATTCCATAATGCTTAAGCATGGCTGTTCTGGATTATAGTTTGTTTCCCCTCATTCCAGCATTTTCCCAGTTTGAGGATAATTTTATATTTCAAAAATAAATAAGCTTATATTTTCTAAAATTCACAGGTCAATTATTTGTACTTCAGATTATTCAACCCCTTTGCTGCTCTCTTATAACTTCCTCCTGCTGTTTCTGTTTGGCCATTAATCACCTCCTTAATTCTGTCCAGAAGAAAAAAGTTGTGAGACTTAAACCAAACAATAGTCTGCCTATTCTAGTACCTGTGGGAAAGTGTGGCTGGATCAGGGTGGGGCCAGGCGTCAGGGCTCCCGGGAGAACAGCGAACACCTAGGAAAACAGTGAGCAATAGAGGAAGTTTAGGAATTACCCACATCAGTTTTAATGAACGATACCTGCATGGTTTCTTTTAACCTCAGGTAAGTGGGAGTTGCCGGTACCGTACTTCAAATTATGTTTGGGTGTCATACCAGACCTCAGACAAAATGTCTGGACTGAATTCCTTATCTCCCTCTTCCCGAAACAGTTACAAACGCTATGTGTGATTTCCATCATCCACTCAGCCAGAAATCTGGAATTTATCCCCAACTCTTCCTCGTCACCTACATTTAATAATCATCCAAACCCTCATGTTTTCTTTACCATTCTCACGGATGCTACCTCATCAATTCCTGTTTGAGCTTATGCAATGAGTGGCTTCCAGCGATCAGTCTTCTCTTTCCTTCAACACTCCACAGTGATCTTTCGGATGGCAAATCCATTTTGAGAGTGAAGGCGAGAAAGGAGTCTAGGATCACTCCAAGATTTCTGAACAAAGCTGCCAAGTGGCTCAAGATGGCATTTACCGGAGATGAAACAATGGGGGAAGACAGTAAATCCCGCTTTGGACGTGTTGAGTTTGAAGTGCATGTTGCATACGTGTCTATCCTGCAATAAAACTAAGTGATAACACAATGATTGGTTTGGGGGAATCTTTCCTTTCTTGGATTGTGTTTTAAGGGTAGGACTCAATCTTTACTGCATATTCAACACTTAGCACGGTGCCTGGCAAAATAAATGCTTATCGAGTTGCAGTCTTTTTCAAAATTAATGTGGGAGCTTAAATTGTTATGTATTAAACCATTTTCATTAAAAGTATTTACAGTTCTCCAGTGTGGGACCTGGAATTTAAAAAAATTACAACTCATGTCACAAACCAAGAGCTAATTTCCTTAATGTAGAAAGAAAACAATAAAAACAATAAGAGAAAAGATAATCCATCTAAGAAAAAGGAACAGACAATATAAACAGTTTACAGGTGAACAAATAAAAATGAATTTTTGCATATGAATAGACCTTCCTCATATTTAGATAAATTTAAGATTTACGGTTATAATGAACTACCATTTTCCACCCAAAGAATAGCAAAGATTAAAAAGTTTGCTAATTCATTTTTTTATGAGAGTATATAAGGAAACAAGTATTCTCATAGAATGAAGGCAAAATTTAAAATCCCCAAAATATACTCTTTAAAATCCCTACTGATATACTCTTAGATGTGCAAAATATCATACTACACAATCATTTGATGGAATGAATCTGTTCAGTGTTTCTGATATAGACTAATCTCAAAAATAAATTGTTTAGTGAAAGAAGCAAGGTACAAAAGAGTTTGTATTCTGTGGTAGCTTTGGTACAAAACACAAGACTATACATACATGTGTGCCTAAATGCAGAGTATGTTTCTGTAAGAATATACAAAGAACAGAACTGTAGAACTGAGATGCAGAATAAGAGATTTTCACTCTGTACTCTTTGGTGCCTTCTGAATTTTGTGTCACACATGTATGTTAGCAATTTGACCAAAGTAAAAGATAATGTCTGCTCTATGACTTAGCAACTCCACTCTGTGGTATATACCCAAGAGAAATAAGGGCAAACGTCCACCAAAAGACACATATAGGAATATTCATAGAAGATTTTCTCATAATAGACACAAACTGAAAATAATCCAAATGTCCATCAACAGAATGGATATATTAAATTGAAGTATTTTTAATGGAATATCATACGGCAATAAAAAAGTAAACTATGACACAAGTGATCAGGAAAATAACGTTGAGTTAAAGAAGCCAACACAAAAGAGTAAATACTGGACAGTTCTATTTATTATTATTAAATATTATTATTCTATTTATTATTATTATTATTATTATTATTATTATTATTACAGAAAAGCTTCCACTGTGGGAGGGGACCTGAGGGGGTTGCCCAGTTCTATTTAAGTTTAAAAACAGGCAAAAGTGATAAGGGATGATGAAAGCCACAGTAGTGGTGTGATGATTATTCTGGTCAAGGTGGGGCTTGGAAAGCTAATGTTGGGACCAGGGAATGTTGACTAGGAGTGGATAAGAGAAGTTTTTCAGTTGCTGGGAGTGATCAGGATCTTGAGCTGGTGGTGGGTAAATGGGTATGGGCTTTTTTTTTTGAGTTGGAGTCTCACTCCCTTGCCCAGACTGGAGTGCAGTGGCCGCTCCCGGCCACCGCAGCCTCGACCTGTTGGGCTCCGGTGATCCTTCCGCCTTGGCCTTCCAAGTAGCCGGAATTACAGGCACGTGCTACCACGCCCGGCTAATTTTTTGATTTGTGGTAGAGATGAGGACTCGCCAAGTTGTCCAGGCGGGTCTCGAACCCTCGGGCTCAGGCCATCCACTCACCTCAGCCTCCCAAAGTGCGGGATTACAGGCTGAGCCACCGAGCCCGGCTTTGGACTTTTTAAAAATTGAGCTTTACACTAAAGATATGTTTTACTTTATATTATACTTCAATTTTAAAAAAAGTTTTTAGGCCAGGTGCAGTGACTCACGTTTATAATCCCAGCACTTTGGGAGGCCAAGGCAGGAGAATCACTTGAGGCCAGAAGTTTGAGACCAGTCTGGGCAACATAGCAAGATCCCATCTCTACAAAAAAAAAAAAAAAATTAGTGTGGTGGCCCACACCTGTAGTCCTAGCTACTCAGGAAGCTGAGGCAGGAGGATCACTTGAGCCCAGGACTTTGAAGCTGCTGTGAGCTACGATCCTGCCACTGCACTCCAGTCTGGGCACCAGAAAAAGACCTCATTGCTGAAGGAAAAAAAAAAACAAAACTTACCGGTTTGAAAAAGTAGATAAAATAATTTTTAAATGACTTTACTCAAATATCAAGTGATTTTTTTTCCCTTTACATTCACAAAAATCAATGTAACTTCCACACTAAGAATCCATAAGGGAAAAAAGCAACAGGGAAAATACTAGGAATTTCTTTAAACTAAAAAGAGAGAACAGTAAAGCAACTATTGATTGCAAGAATAAAATTCTGATTAAACCAATTATTGTTTTTTTAAAAAAGCAATTATCTGACCAGGTGTTTGTATTTCTAGCACCTTAGGAATCACAGGCTAGAGTATTACATGTGCCAAGTAATTCAAGGCCAGCCTGGGAAATATAGCGACCTCATCTCTACAAAAAAATTCTTAAAAATTAGCTGGTGTGGTGGCATGAGCCTGTAGTCTCAGCGTCTCAGGAGGCTGAGGTGGAAAGATCACCTGAGCTCAGGAGATCGAGGCTGGGGTGAGCCGTAACTGTGCCACTGCACTCCGGTCTGGGCAACAGAGTGAGACCTTGACTCAAAAAAAGAGAAAAATCCAATTATCTACCTTGACCCCAAGGTCCCAAAGACTGTACCAGAATGCTTCAGCCCACCGGGGGCTGGAAAAGTTATTTTACAACATTTTAAAGCAGCTTTTAGAAATATAAGTGAATTAGAGAAAACTTTGGCATTTTATCCGGGGGCACCATGGTAACCAAGTAAGAGAGTCCAGTTTGTGGAAAAGTGGCAGTTAGAAATGAAAGGGACAAAGGCAGTGTTGAGTAGGAAGGTTTGTCTGGTCCACAGAGAGGTAGAACAATGGTGATCTTTGCAGAACCAGGTAGTCAGGAGGAAAAGAGAGGCAAGAAAGAGACAAGAATCTAGGCATCCAGAATGTTTTCAAGCGAAGAAAAAAAAGTTATGTGAGACTGTAAAATAAGCCGCCTTAGAATACATCTGAAGAGCTCAAGAATGAGAGAAGGGAGGGGTGGACTCACCCAACGTGAAAGCAACATGTGCTGCTTGTTAAAAAGATGCTGTTTTTCATCCTGGAAGGTGCCAGCGCAGGTGGTTGGGTTCACACTGAGGAACTTGAACTTCTAATACCGAGGTCTTTGAGCTTCTAGTTTGTCGGGTTTTTTTCCTCTTAATAAGTCCTTTTTCTGATTGAAAGCAATAGACTCATTTTAGAAAAACTGGAAAATACAGAAAATTCTAAGGAGAAAGTTAAAAATCAGTCGGAGATGACCACTGTAAGATTTTGGTGTAGGGCAATTTTTGATAGGCAGAGTGGCAAAACAGCAAGCTGATCAGAGGCTCGATTGCCCTGGCAACCCAGATGTGGTTGATTATTGGAGATCTGTCATTTTATCTTATGGGTACATTGTGCCGCTAGAAGCTCCATGCGGGCAGAACATTTTGTATGTGTTGTTCCCCACCATATCCCCAGTACCTGGCACCTAATAGGCATTCCAGAAATATTTGTTGAATTTGCTTTTTTTTTTTCACATTTACTTATGAAGATTAGCTTCTACTTCTCATTTTTTCCCCTTCTTAATTAAAACGTTTTCAATTATTTTCCTGTTCCATTTTATGACTTTTCTTCTTTTATCAGATCAATCTACTCATGAAGTAAACATGGCTGTGGAAGTTAGGAAAATATAAAATGTAAACAAAAGCTTTATATGTGATTTATATGTTCCCATTGTCTTCTGTGATGCCTTTTCATGCCCTCTTCCTGAAAACTCAGAAACAATTCCTTCCATTCTTCATGTTAATCTATTGCCCACATAACTTAGCAAAAAGTACTTGAAAAGCAATATAGTGAGCCGGGCTCGGTGGCTCAGCCTGTAATCCCGCGCCTTTGGGAGGCTGAGGTGAGTAGATTGCTTGAGCCCGCGGGTTCGAGACCCGCCTGGGCAGTGAGACTTCATCTCTACAGTAAATCAAAAAATCAGCCGGGCGTGGGAGCGCATGCCTGTAATTCTGGCTACTTGGAAGGCTGAGGCGGAAGGATCGCTGGAGCCCAGCAGGTCAAGGCTGTGGTGGCCGGGAGTGACCACTTCACTCCAGTCTGGGCGACAGAGTGAGACTCCAACTCAAAAAAAAAAAAAAGAAAAGCAATATAGTATCTAGGGCACCACAGCTCATTTTTTTAAAAAAGGAATTTTCTTTAGACATTTATGTTGGGATACGACATTTTTACCCTCCCAAATCAGGACTTGCCTTTGAGTAGTGAAACATGATCAAGGAGATTCCATGTTTCTAAGTCTATAGAAGAAGATTAAGAATATTCTCACAGTAAAAATTTTCAGAGAGGGCAGATGGAATTACTCAAGCTTGAAATACAGCCAGAATTCTGTAGTCAACATTCTCATCCTTGGAACTGAAACAGAACCCTTGGCATCATTCATTATCAGAAGTAGCCAGGGTTCCTCAAACATCCTAAGTTAGCAAGGGCCTAGGGCCCATAACACAGTTATTTGGGGAAACACACACACACACACTTAAGCAGAGAGGCATTTTATTTGCCCACATAATGCAGAAGTTCAGAGGTGGAACTAAGCTGGGCATGGCACAGTCTAGGGGCTTAAAAACATCAGAGTTTTCTCCCAATATCCATGTGATTAAATCTCAGGAAGGCTGGGCATGATGGCTCACACCCGTAATCTTAACACTTTGGGAGGTAGAGGCGAGAGGACTGCCTGAGCCCAGGGTTCGAGACCAGCCCGAGAAACTTGGCAAGACCTCACCTCTACAAATAAATCAAAAAATTAATCAGGTGGCACATGCCTGTAGCTCTAGCTACTTGGAAGGCTGAGGCAGAAGGATTGCCTGAGCCTAGCAGGTTGAGGCTGCAGTAGCCATGGTTGTGCCACTGCACTCCAGCCTGGGAGACAGAGTGAGACTCTGACCAAAATATATATAAACATCTGCTTAGGTCATCTGGATCATCTACCCTTTGCTGGACATTATTAGTTCTAATCAGAGAATAAGAGATTTGAATTGGCAAGCCCTGGGCCACATGTCCATTCAAATGAGTAGAAAGTGAGATCATGTTCACCCAAACAAGGTAGATTTTTCACAAGAAAGATGGGTTCTGTCACCACATGGAGTGGCAAAGGGTATTCGTGATCATGGTGATCTTCACCTGAGCCCTGTGCTGAAAAACAGTGAAGGTCAAGAAACCACCTCTCCCCCACGTTTGTGTTTCAGGAAATGGCTTACAGCAAAGAACCACCCTTTCCCATATGCCTTAGAGAGACTGTGGTGACTCCTTGCCTAACTATGACAAAGCCATACATAGACCCTCTCAGCTCCCCTTCCTGCGGTGTAAATGATTAGCTGACCTGTTTTTCCCCACTGGTCAGTCTGGACAAAATGCCTTCTAACTGGACTGAACTGTAGTCAGGCTCTTCTCCTTCCTCCAGGTCCCTGAAGGTGGCCCACCCTTAAGCATTAGCACTTTGAACAAGCTCTCCTTAGTGGCCCCTACTGCAACTCCGGGACCTCAGGGGGAAACATTTCCTGAAGCCCTGCAGATAACTCCACCTACTCATCCCAATGCCCCTCACCTGCTTCCTTTTAGCCTGCTTTCATCCTCCCTGTAAATGAAAAGGCCTTTTCTATCTGACCTGTGAGATGCTTGCAGATCTTATGGCCTGTGATCAGAGCATTCTCCCTGTTTTCATAGGTCCCCTCCTCTTACCGCAATAATCCTTTGAAATAAAGTCTCTCTTTACCTCATTCCAGATTTGTTTCTTATTTGACCCTGACCAGAGGACGTGACACACTGTTATCCAATCTGATGGGGTTTGAGGGGAATTAATTCTTTTTTTTCTCCCCGAGTTGGAGTCTCACTCTGTTGCCCAGGCTGGAGTGCAGTGGCACGCTCATGGCTATCCCAGTATTGACCTTCTGCCTCAGTTTTCCAAGTGGCCAGAACTACAGGTGAGTGCTATCACGCGTGGTTAATTTTTTGGTTTATTGTGGAGATGAGGTCTTGCCAAGTTGCCCGGGCTGTTCTCGAACCCGTGGATGCAGGCAATCCCCTCACCTCGGCCTCCCAAAGTGCTGGGATTACAGGCTGGAGCCACTGTACCCGGCCAGCGATGAAAGTTAATTATAGTTTTCCTCTCACTCTCAGTTTTGACTCAGTTGAGATGCAGAAGCAAGAATCAGACAGTTCAAAATACCAGCCTTAAAAAGGAAAGATGTTCTGACACATGCTACAACATGGATGATCCTTGAGGATATTGTGCTGAGTGAAATGAGTCAATCGCAAAAAAGACAAATACTGTATGATTCCACATATATGAGGTATCTAGAGTAGTCAAATTCACAGAGACAGAATGTAGAATGGTGGTTGCCCAGGGCTGGGTTGGAGGGGAAAATGGAAACTATTGATTAATGGTTACAGAGTTTCAGTTTTGCAAGATGGAAAGCTCTGGAGATTGGCAGAGATTAGTTGCAATGTGATATGTGGATATAATCATTGCCACTAAACTGTACACTTAAAAATGGTAAGATGCGGGGAGGGGAGGGTAAAATGGTGACCAGATGCAGTGGCACCCGTAATCTCAGCACTTTGAGAGGCTGATACAGGAGGATAACTTGACCCCAGGAGTTCAAGACCAGCCTAGGCACCATTAGCAGGACCTCTCTCTACAAAAAATTCAAACAAATTAGCCAGCTGTGGTGGCGTGTACCTGTAGTTCCTGGTACTCAGAGACTGAGGTGGAAGGATCTCCTGAGCCCAGGAGATCAAGGCTGTGGTGAGCTGTGATAGTGCCACTGCACTCCAGCCTAGGTGACAGAGTGAGACCACAACTCAAAAAAGAAAAAGGTAAATTTTATGTTATGCATTTTTTAGCCACGCTTAAAAATACTTTCTAAAACAAGTTAGCTTCATGACTAATAAAGCTGGTTGGAGAATGTGGCATAGTCTATGGCCAAATGGCTTACTAATACTCAACCCTGAATTAACATAAACCTCTTCTAACTTCAGTCCTTGCAGAGCAGGGCTTAGTCTAGGAAGCTTATGACAAGGTAAGTCCTAAGGTCAAGCCACTTGGAAAGAAAGAAGGGCTGAGTCACACATTAGCAGTTCTCTCTCCATAAGAAAGTAAGCAGTTTCTTTCCAAAGAAGGTGATTTTTTCCTAAGGAGGGAGTGAGACGAGGGGAAAAGCCTGGGCAGCCCAAGCTGTCCCTCGTGGGGAGGAGACAGAAAGCTGAGGGGATAAGCTTTCACCCTCGACCAGTCTGTCAAAAGAAAAGCACGATGGAATATAGACTGGGAAGGAATTCTATTCACATTATTGGTAGAATAACAGGAGGTGGGGTGATCTTTGTTTTTTCTAAATTAACAAATATTATTGTTATGCCTTTTTTCAAATATAATTTCACTAACATTAGAAGTACCACATCTGTAATAATTTGATAAACTCGGTTTATTAAGTAGCTAAAAAAGAAATATTATTATTATTTTGTAATTAATAATTCTTTACATTATTAATGTAAAGTGCACATTTTATAATTATGTTCACTATTTTTTGTGATTTTTTCATGTATAGTTCATTAATATTATCAGTGAAGTCGAACAGTTCCAGAATGCTTTTAATTGACATTAGCGTCAAAACAGGAGGATACTTTCTCATAGTAAAACATAACATCTGATTTACATGTTTTCATTTGCAAAAGAAATACAACTCCATGGGCTCATAACTTTAAGGTCAGACACAAGTAGATTATGTATATTTGACTGGATATACATTTTTTTTAATGTATCATTTATTTCACTGTAGTATTAGGGAACTCCCTGTCTTTCCAACATCTCTATGAAAAAGATAGGGCAGATTTCATTTTGCTATGTTATGAGATGAGAAAAAAAATGAGCATATTGTGTTAAATTATGTGCTTTGTATAGTACATTCAAAGAGTAAAATAACTGAATGTAAAACTTCATTCTTTTTTCTTTATGTTTTCCAAAGAGAGTGTGTTTAAATATATGCTTTTCTTCTCTCTCATTTAACTAATTTGTGATGAAAGGTTATCGTTAACAGTTGTAGTTATTCACAATCACATTTTAAAGAGAAAAATTTTTTCACATTGAATGTAAGTTATGCCACAAATAAAAACAATTTAAAATATATAAAACAAAATTGGGGAAAAATTAGGAATGACAGTAATAAATGAGTACATTCAGAATAGGCTGTGGTATGACACTTTGGATAGTACCAAGTAAAATATTTTGCATCTTTAAAAAATAAGTCAGATGGATATTGTTATGTCAAAATTGTATATCCTCTATCAGCCCAAAACACATTTGGCTTGAATAATTTCTACATCCTCAGAGACATTCTCTCTCTAAGGAATCAATCCATTTAGGAAATTACATCCTAGAACTTGTACTAAAAAATGAAGAGGCCTTATCTATCACATTTGCTTTGAGAGGAAAATGGTGTGCTTTAGATAAAACATTACAGTGACCAAAATACTTCCCATCTGTCAACTTCATATTCCTCTCATTTAGTTTCACATCATGCACGTTGGCAGGATTCATAGGGGAAAAGCAGACAAGAACCTATTTTTACCATCGCTGAAAACATGCCAATTTGGCAAGGGTGTGCCTCAAAGGACCCTTGCATACACAGTAAGTGCATAAATTGGCTCAGCTTTTCTGGAAGAGAATTTGGCAATACACAAAGATATCAAAATTTTAAATATGCATATCCTTTGGCCCAGAAATTCTATGTCTGGGACTATATCCCAGTGAACAAATTGGAAAAACATGCAAAGATATACATAAAGGGCTTTCATAAGGCATTGTTTACAACAAGGATAAGTTAGAAATCACCTAAATCCCCGTCACTAGGGAATTGTTAAATACATTATGGTTTATCCGTTCCATGGAATACTTTGCAGTGCATTAAAACAATGATACACTTTGTTTTAAAATAGCATCAATAGTCTGGGATATGAAATTTTTCTATGCTTTTAATAATAAACTTGGAAGGATATACAACAAAATAATATGGTTATCTCTTGTTGGATTTCCACTGATTTTTTTTTTTTTTTTGAGTTGGGGTTTTACTCTGTCTTCCAGGCTGGAGTGCAGTGGCATGCTCACGGCCACCACAGACTCGACTTACTGGGCTCAGGAGATCCTTCTGCCTCAGCTTTCCAAGTAGCTGGAACTATAGGTGTGAACTATCATCAGCTGATTTTTTTACTTCTATGTTTCTTGTATTTAAAAAAATTATCCTGTCAGCATGTATCACTTGTAAATCACAAAATATATGTTAGTGTAGTCAGCTTGGGCTACCATAACAAAATACCATAGATTGGTTGGCTTAAACAACAAAACTTTATTTCTCAGATTTCTAGAGGCTGGGAAGTCCAAGACTAAGGTACCAGCTGATTCCATTCCTAATGAAAACCCTCTTCCTGGCTTGCATTTGTGTCTTCATGCTCTGGTGTCTCTGCCTCTTCTTGTAAGGGTATCAGCCCTATTGGATTAGAGTACCACCATTATGACCTCCTTTAACCATTATCACCTTCTTATAAGCCTTATCTCCAAATACAGTCACATTGGAGGTTTGGGCTTTAACATATCAATTTGGGAGGATACAGAACATTCATCTTCTGGCTTGAAAAAAAGTTATGACATGCCAACTTGAACAATTGTTTTCAGGAGAAAATATTTGCAAATTATATATCTGACAAGAAAATAGTATCCAGAATATAGAAAGAACTTCTATAACTCATCCACACCAAAAATGGGCAAAATATTTTAATAGACATTTCATCAAAGAAGATATATAAATGGCTAATAAGCACATATAAAAGATGTTCCACATCACTAACCATTAGGGAAATGCAAATCAAATCTACAATGGGAGACCACATTAGGATGGCTATTATAAAAAACCAAAAAACAGAAAATAACAAGTGTTGACAAGGATGTGGAGAAGTTGGAACCCCCGTGTATTATTGGTAGGAATGCAAAATTGTTCAGCTGCTGAAGAAAACAATATGGCTGTTCCTCAAAAAATTAAACCTAGAAAGACCATATGAGATGGTTAATTTTATGTGTGAATTTGACTAGGCCACCAGGTGCTCAAAGATTTGGTTAAGCATTATTCTGGGTGTGTCTGTGAGGGTGTTTCAGGATGAGATTAACATTTGAATCAATAGACTGAGTAAAGCAGATTGCCCTCCTCAATACGGGTGGGCTTCACCCAATCCATTGAAGGCCCTGAATGGAACAAAAGACTGGGTAAGGGAGGATTTGCTCTCTCTGTCTGACTCTTAGAGCTGGAACACTGGTCTTCTCTTGCCTTTGGATTCCAACTTAAACTGGAATTTACACCATTGCCTCTCCTGGTTCTCAGGCTTTTGGAATCAAACTGGAATTACATTATCAGCTCACTTGGTTCTACAGCTTGCCTACTGCAAACCCTGGGACTTCCACTCCAGGGTATATACCCAAAAGACTAGAGAGCAGAGACTTGAACAGATATATATACATGCCAGTGTTTACAGCAACATTATTCGCAATAGCCCCAAAGTGGAAAAAACTCAGATGCCCACTGACAGATGAATGGATAAAGAAAACATAGTGGGGTGTGTGTGTGTGTGTGTGTGTGTGTGTGTGTGTGTGTGTGTGTGATATCACTCAGCCTTAAAAAGGAAGGAAATTCTGACACATGCTAAAACATGGAAGAACCTTGAGAGCATTATGCTAAATTAAATAAGCCAGACACAAAAGAATGAATATATATGATTCCACTTACATGAGTACCTAGAGTAGTCAAATTTATAGAGTCAGAAAGTAGAAGTGTGGTTGCCAGGGGCTGGGGAGACAGCAAAATAGGAAGTCGTGTAATGGCTTCAGAGTTTCGGTTTTGCAAGATGATAAGAGTTCTGGAGATGGATCGTGGTGATGGTTGCACAACAATGTGAATGTATTTAATGCCACCAAACTGTATATTTAAGTTGATCTAAATGGCACATTTTATGTTTTGCTTATTATCTTTATTATCATTATTTATTATCTTTATGTTTATTATCTTACCTCAATTCATTTTCTACCTAGAGGTATCTATTTTTATCATAGCTAATGAAGATCTAACTTCTTGTTGGAAAACAGAAAACTTATATTCATCTTTTTGTTTTTTTGAGTTGGAGTCTCACTCTGTCACCCAGGCTGGAGTGCAGTGGCACGCTCACAGCCATCGCAGCTTTGATGTTAGACTTAGGCGATTCTTAACCTCAGCCTTCCAAGTATATTCATCTTAATTCATATTCTCTTGCCTTCGGTCTGGACTATGTTGGAAGATATCAGACATTAATCCATAATAGCAATTAATTCCTATCCTCTCAGTTCCCCTCAATCCATTAGTTTTATTTATAAGTGACCCTTATCTCTCCAGATCATACCAGATACTTGATAGACATGGAGAGATTGATCTTCATCAGGGACTAAGCTAGCAGAGGTCACTACTGCTGGGACCCCAGTCTGTACCACTCTCTTAGGCATGCTCAACAACTTTGACAGATGACCTCAAAAGGAACATGTCCTCCTCTCTTCAATCTGAAGCTAAGTTTCTATCCTTTTGGGAGACTCTCTCCTCAGGGTTGGAAGCAGCTTTCAACTCTGCTGATGGGAGAACGTGATTTGCTGTTTGCAGTGACCATGGTGAAACCGAGGTGGATGGATGGTGCTTGAGTGGGGCTGAGGTGAGGGTGGAGTGGTACTGATGCCAGAGAGGGCTGGGTCATTGCAGACCTGGGCAGGATGGGCTTCCCCTCTGCTCCATCAGACCAAGACAACTCAGCTGGTTCTCTATGTGACTCTGTGACATAACTTAGAAATGTAGAAGTCTACCTTTTAGCACTACCATTCTTTGGTAAATTCTCTTCTACCATCAAGAGAAAAAACAAGATCTAAATACTATTACAGCTCCTTCTCACTACTCAAAGCCCCTGTTAAAATTGTTTTTTCTTCTGAAAGGAGAAACGAAGGGAACTCTTCCTGTCAGTATATGCAGTAGGTCCTCACTTTGTTTTTGTTTTTGTTTTTTTTAGTTGGAGTCTCACTCAGTCGCCCAGACTGGACCTGCTGGGCTCCGGCGATCCTTCCAAGGCCTCAGCCCTCCAAGTAGCCAGAATTACAGGCATGCGCTACCACGCCTGGCTGATTTTTTGATTTATTGAAGAGATGAGGTCTCGCCAAGTTGCCCAGGCGGGTCTCGAACCCGCGGGCTCAGGCAAACCACTCACCTCAGCCTCCCAAAGGCGCAGGATTATAGGCTGAGCCACTGAGCCTGGCTAGGCCCTCACTTTGTACGGGCCAAATTTTTACTGATTGGTCCCCTGCTGCTGCTATGTAGCTTAGGAGAACCTCATGCCGGTTGCCTGCCCTGTGTCTCCTTCATTGATTCTCAAGGTGAGCGTACACAGGCTCAAGGGAGTTCACTGCTAAAAGGCACTTTGAAAAACGAATCCAGTTGCTTCCGTTTATGGATGAAGTTCAAGGACATGAAGTGATCTGGCCGAGAATACAACCATTGCCTGTAGAATTCTCCACCATTAAGTCTAGGAATAATTAAGACTTCTCCCTTTTTGTGATTCATTTTTAATCACTGCTTTAAGTACCTTCATCTGGAGAGAAGGGACGAGCAGAAAGAATATTAGATTAGTTGTTCTTGATAACTATTCACAACTTGGATGCGAGTTTTTGTGTTGAAGAAAGTTGACATTCATGACCAAAATGAACAATTTTTAGAAACTATGAATCTGCCCAACACTTTCCCATTCTCGTGTATATTCAAGAGTTTATAGAATTTAACACACACTGCAATTACCTGCATAGGCAGAATGATTACAAACTGCAGATAAGATAACAAAATAGCTAGTTGAAAAGTGAATCTGATTTCTGAAAATATTCAGTCATAAAATTAGGCATGTACACACACATACATTCAAGCTCAGCTTTGGAAAGCTGGGTTCTATTTGCTTTTGGAAAAGGCCCTATTCTCCACAGCTGGGTCATTCATACTTAATTGGGATAGGTCTTTTTAGCCACCTTTTATAGTTTATGCCATGATTAGGAATCATGATGCTCTGCTGCTGGCTGCATGGAATTGGTGGGATGGGGAAAGTTTAAGAGCTACTCATCAAGGTTGGACAACCAGGATGAACCTGGTTGCCAAGGATAACTCCAGAGAAGCTTAGCCAGCTGGGACAGGCAGAGCTACCCATGCAGTGTCCAAAGGACACACATTTCAGTTCCAGAAATGGTAACCATTGGGTTTCCACCAAAGCAGGTTGGCCCAGTCATAGAAAATTCAGATGGTACTTACCACATAGGACACGGACTAAACAGTGAAATATGGGGCATGACTTAGAGGGAAGGGATAAGGTGAATATAGAAATAATACAAAACCCACTCCATCACAGGCAGGGAAAGAGAAGATATGGTAACATATCTATTACCATTCAGGGCTCATCTCTGCAGGTATCCTATTCACCTAGGGACTAATTAACCCCAAGGGTTATCATCAAGATAATAATTGGAAGAATTCATGTTTGTTCAGCACTCCTGGGTTCTTTCATCAGACACACACACACACACACACACACACACACACACACACACACACACACACACGAGCTTTATTGAGGAATTAGTTTGTGAGATTGTTGGAGAGGTAGGCAAGGCAAGTCTGAAATCTACAGCCCGGGCCATCAGGAAGGGCAGACTAGAAACAGGCAGGAGCTGACGCTCCAGTCCACAGGCAAAATTTCTTCTTCCTTAGGGAAAGTTTTTCTTCCTCCATTCTGCTTTTAAGGACTTTCAATGGACTGGATCTGGCCCACTCAGATTATCCAGGAAAATTTCCTTTCCTTGACGTCAAAATACCTTTACAGCAACACCTGGATTAGTGTTTGGTTGAATGACTAGAGACCATGTGGTCTAGATGAGCTGACACCTAAAACTGACCATCCATTACACCAGTGAAGCATCATCGAGTGTCAGTAAAGTCTCTAATTTTAGATTTAGATCTAAGCCTCTGAGAAGTGGTGCCTCTTGTCCTGGGAAACAGACTGAGTTGATTTGCATGCTCCGTACCTCAGAAGGAGACAGATGTCTTCCAATCATCTATATGACTTACTGTTCCCAAGATCTTGAAATTGGGAGAAAGACATAACCTAAAAAGTACTGCCTGTCCCAGAGATGTATAAATCTGAAAACAGCAAGACTGAGTCCTCTGGTGAAGAACTCAGTGGGAACAGTTACGGAGATGGGAGGGCCGAAATGATGACAGGCAGCATAACCTCACACAAAGATGCTGGCCTTGGATAGCAGACACGCCTGGGTTTGGATTATAGATTTGCCACTTTGCAAATGCTGGAAACTTCATAAGTTGCTAAAGTTATTTTTTAAAAAATGCTGGGTGTACAGGTCCATGCTTATAATCCTAGCACTTTGGGAGGCTGAGGCAGGAGGACTCCTTGAGGCCCCAAGTACTAGATCAGCCTAGGGAACAAGGCAAGATGCCGTTCCTACAAAATATAAAAATTAGCCAAGTACCGGGATATTCGCCTGCAGTTCCAGCTACTCAGGAGGCTGAGGCCAGAGAATCCCTTGAACCTAGGAGTCTGAGGCTGCAGTGAGCTATTCTCACACCACTGCACTCCATTATGGGCAATAGAATGAAGACTCCTTTTCTTAAAAAAAAAAAAATTCTCTTTACTGAGGTATACTTTACACACAATATCACGCACTCATTTAAGTGTCCATATCCATGTGTCTTACCAAATTTATACACATGTGTAATCATACACATAATCAAGATATAGAACAAGTTCCTTGTATCCCTTTCTAGTCAATTTTTCCCCATTATCAACCCAAGGCAACCACTGGCTGGCTTTCTGTCACTATATATTTATTTATTTTAAATTAATATTTATTGGATGCTTCTTGTGTGTGAAGCACAGTTCTAAATAAATATAGCAGTAAATAAAACAGATACAGATAGCTGGCATTAAGTAGAGGAAAACAGAAAATAAACACAATATGTAAGTGAAATAGATGATAGGTCCAATGGCGATAAGTTTGATAACAAAAATTGTGGGAAGTGGTTAGGGAGAACCAGAGTGGAGCTGGAGTACATGATGTTGTTTGGGATAGAATAGACAGATACCACCTCACTAGGAGGTGACATCTGGGCAACAGCTTCAGGGAAGTGATGGCACGGACACTGTAGGTATTTGTGTAAGAATGTTCCAGATAGAGAAAACAGCAGTTGCAATGGCCCCATGGTGGATGCTGCTGGAATGTTGGAGAAATTGCAAAGAATCCAGTGTGGCTGGAATGAAGGGACCGAGATGAGAAGCAGAAAAAAGATAAGAGGGAAGGAGGTCTGGGTAGGATAAGGGCTTGTAGTCCAGTGGAAAAACTTTGACTTTTAATCCAAATGTGCAGGGAACCACTGCAGGGTTTGAGAAGAGTAGTGATATCATTTGACATGCTTAAACTGATCATTCAGGCTGCTGTCTAGGGAAGTGACTGCAGGGACCAGGCGTGGAATTAATGTAATGGGCCTGGTCCATAGTAAATGTTGAAGAAATGTCAGTTATTTGGAGGGTGTGGATTCCCTAGTACACGTGAAGCTGTGACTTCTTTTTGTGTCTCTACTTCTCTGTTTACCGTCCAAATACAGAGTCATCCATTCACTCAACAATTATTGATGAAGCTTGACTATACTAGATGCTTGGGAAAATAAGTCGACTTATAAAACATAAGACTGCCGCAAATTCATAGAAATAGGAAGTAGAATGGAGGTTGCCAGGGACTGAGGGAGGAGGAAAAGGGGAATTGTTTCATCAGTGCAGCATTTCAGTTCTGCAAGATAAAGAAGTTCTGGAAAATTTGTTGCATAACAGTGTGAATATACTTAACATTATTGAACTGTACACCTACAAGTGGTTAAGCTGGTAAATTTTGTTGTGCTTTTTACCACAGCTAAATGTTGTATTCTATTTTATTTACTCTTTGTGTGTTTGTTTTTTAGAGACAGGGTCTTGCTCTGTTGTCCAGGGTGGAGTGCAGTGACTCTATCACAGCTCACTGTAACTTCAAACTCCCGGGCTCAGGCAATACTTCCGCTTAGCCTCACGCGTAGCTAGGGTTACAGGCAAATGCCCTCATGCTAGGCTATCTTTAAAATTTTTTGTAGAGGCAAGATCTCGCTATGTTATCCAGGCTGGTCTCGAACTCCTGGCCTCAAGTGATCCCCTGGGCCTCCCAAAACTTTGGGATTACAGGTGCACCAGGCAGGCCCACAGTTTAAAATAAAATTGAAAAAAGACACTATTGGGGGAATAAATAAGTAAACAAGAAAAATACTAAGCAATAAGGACTTATGATGAAAAAATCATGGAGCTGTGTTGTGTGATAGAAGGCCTACTTAATTTTTTTTTTTTAATTAATGACATTATTTTAAAAATGGCCCTCTTTATGTAAAGATATATTTAGGTGTCTACTACCTGAGTAGACTCTACCCATTTGTAAGCAATATCCCAAACGATATGAAAAAATCTGACTTCTTTTATTTTCTAGGATGTGAAATTAACTATAATTTTAAAAATAATGCTTGGTCAGACACGGTGGCTCACGCCTATAATCCTAGCACTTTGTGAGGCTGAGGTGGGAGGACTGATTGAGCCCAGGAGTTCATGACCAGCCAGGGCAATATAGTGAGAGCTCGTCTCTACAAAAAAAAAAAAAATCAAAAAATTAGCTGGGCATGGTGACATGCACCTGTAGTCCCAGTTAGTCGGGAGGCTGAGGCCAGGAGTTCAAAGTAGCAGTGAGCTGTGATTGTGCCACTGCACTGTAGCCTGGGCGACATGGCTACTCAAAAAGCCTTAGGGCCTTGTATAAAAACTAATTGCTAAGGATATCTTCAACTGATACTATAAATGTTTAACTGCTTTCTATGATTTAAAAGTATAATCTACAAATGCTCTTCAGGTTTCTGGAAGTATCCATTTAAAATAAGTGAGTTAAATATACATTCTAAGACACATAATTCACATAGCGAACTAAAATTTGTACCTTAGATTTAATAGCAAAATTATTAATAATAGCAACTGCTTGATCTTGAATAGCAATTTATAGTTTACAAAGAACACTCACACATATTGACTCATTTGATTTTGAAACCACCGAGTGATCTTGTAGGGCAGCAATAAATATCCCTCTTACAGCTGAGGAAGCTGAATCATATATATATATGTGTGTGTCATTATACAAAGACATTAGAATGTCTTTGACTGCTGGTTCACGCCAGTAATTCTAACACTTTGGGAGGCTGAGGGAAAGGACTGCTTGAGCTCAGGAGTTTGAGATCAGCCTAGGGAACATAGTAAGACCATGTCTCTACAAAAAATCAAAAAATTAGCTGGGAGTGGTGGTGCATACCTGCAGTTCCAGCTACTGGGGAGGCTGAGGCAGAAGGGTCACCTGAACCCAGGAGGTTAAGGGTACAGTGAGCTGTGATCATGCCACTGCTCTCCGGCTCTCCAGCCTGAGTCACAGAGTAAGACTCCAATTCAAAAATAAATAAATAAATAAATAGAAGAATTAAAAAACTGCTTTAGCCATAGTTAACAAAAACCCACCTCTGGCTGGTTTAAAGAATTCAGTATCAATATATTGGCTCACTTATGTGGCTGTTCAGAGGTGAGGCGGTCTTCAGGGTTGGCATAATCTAGCTGCCCTAACTTTGTTTCTCTGCAATTCTCTTGGCTCTAACCTTCATCAAGTGTTGGCTTCATTTTCAACCCGATATTCAAATGGTTGTTTCAGTTCTGGGCTTCAAATTTATACACAAGAATGCCAGAGGAAGATAATGTTTCTTTCTATGCCTTTTCTTAAAAACTAGGAAACTTTCCACAGAAGTCCTTAGGAAAATTCTCACTTACCACTGGCCTGGGTTAATGCATATGTCTACTCTTGAATCAAGTATTGGCACAGGGCCTGGGGTTACCCTTAGATGAATCAGGGCACTTGATGAAAATTGGGGCTCTGTTAGGAAGGAAAAGGGAATGAGAATGAATACTGGGTAAGCACTACAACCTGGGAAGAAGCAGAGTCATGAGTCTAAGTCAACTCTTGAAGCTAAGCCCAGGGATCTCCCTTTGCTCCAAGCACTGTGATGCCAAGAGTGAGGAAAGGTAGTTCCGGATAACTATGTGCCACTGAGACCAAGATGGCAGGGTGCAGGTCACCTTAAAGGACCAAGATGGAGTTGATGTACCCAATGAGCAGCCATTTTAACATTGCTTAGCTTTGTCATGTTTTCCTAGCAGTTCACTTTAACTTGCCCTCTAATTACTAACCAGGAGAGAACCGGTTTTGGTTTTTCAGAGGTAGCTATTGGTAATTGTTTTACAACCCCTTCCCAGCTTGTTTTGCAAACAAGTTAACCTAATCAGCCCTTCATGACCTTCATGACACAGACCCTATCAACATGGTAGCAATCATGTGACTAACCCACCCATCTGCATGGTATCCATCACCTGACATCAGTACTCGTGTTTACCTGCTCTTCGTGATGATGTAGAACAGACCACCCAGTCACCTTAATAACCTGCTCCCCGTCACAGGAAAGGTTTAAGAGCATTCAACTTCAAGCAGCCATTTGCCATTGCTTTCGTGAAACTCTGGCTAGGCTATGTGTTCATTGAGTTTATGGCAGCCTTGGCCATTGCTTTGCTAAGCTGTGGTCTAGTCATGTGCTTTGAGCTGGACCGTGTTTTCCTAAGCTTTGCCCCCTCCCCTACCATGCAGAGGTGAATCTCTAATTTACTTTTTAAATAAACTGTATTTTCCTATGCAATTCTTTGCATCTTTCATGTGGCATTGGGTGGCACATTCCCCCGCAGGTCTAACATTTTGGAGGCCCTGCTGGGAATTTTAACCTAACACCACCCAACTTCCATGATTTCCACATAATGACCTCAACTGCTTCACATTTTCAGTAGATTAGGATTCTCATTTTTGGCTTTTATGGTGGCATCTAAGGGACTTTTTTTTTTTTTTTTGAGTTGGAGTTTCACTCTGTCACCCAGACTGGAGTGCCGGCCATCCTTCCGCCTCAGCCTTCCGAGTAGCGGGAACTACAGGAGCGCGCTACCACGCCTGGCTCATTTTTTGATTTATTGTAGAGATGAGGTCTCACCAAGTTGCCCAGGCAGGTCTCGAACCTACAGGCTCAGGCAATCCACTCACCTCAGCCTCCCAAAGTGCTGGGATTACAGGCTGAGCCACCGAGCCTGGCCTAAGGGACATTCTTAAACAAAAAGGTTGTATGTGGACCTTCCATATGTCTGGCTTTTGCTGGATTGAAGTTAGATGAACTTCTCTTAAAAATTTGCTTTGAAAGCCACAATTCCACAAATTCAGGAGCATTTTTAAAAATTAGAATTATAAAATAGTTCAAGCAAAAAAATCCCCACAAAGTTTTAAGAATGTTGACATTATGACATATCTGCATTGGGTTTTTAAGGAAAACCACTTATTATAGCTGTAGTTGCAGCTCCACGTGTCTCCCTCCTGAATCCTGTTCTTCCTCCTTCACCAGAGGAAAAACAGACTAGACTTTGGTGTCAATTTTCATGTGGATGTGTTTATAGTGATATGTATATACTCATCAAAGATACATATTATTTTGAATACATATATACATATATATATTTAACTTACATAAAGGGTATCAGAACAAATCCTTCTGCAATGGCACTTTTTTCCTCAACACTGAGCTACGTCAGTAAATCTCTACGTCAGTTATATCTCTACTGATGTACAGAGCTTTAGTTCACTTGTCTTAATTGCAATAGAGCCCATTGTTCAAATATACCCCAATATGTTATCCACTCTTCTGTTGATGGAAGCTTTGGTGGTTTCCAATGTTCTGCTATTATAAACAAAGCTACTGGGAACATTCTAGTAGATATGGTCATTTTCAGAAGTATGATTTCTTTTTTGCCTTTATATTTCCTATGTATTTGAAACTCCCTAGTCTGTTGAACTTATCCCTAAAAGTGTATTGAAAATTTGTTTTCTTTCTTTTGTCATAGAAAATTATCGTGGTTACTTATTTATTTTTAATAGACATGAGGTCTCACTCTGTTGCCCAGGCTGGTTTTGAGGGATTACAGGTGTGAGCTACTGCACCTGGCCCATAGTGGCTATTTTGAATCTCTTGATTTTTTTTTTTTTTTTGAGTCAGAGTCTCACCCTGTCGCCCAGGCTGGAGAGCAGTGGCATGCTCATGGCTATCCCAGCATCGACCTGCTGGGCTCAGGCAATCCTTCCACTTCAGCCTTTCAAGTAGCCGGAACTACAGGTGCGTGCTACCACATCTGGCTAATTTTTTTAATATATTGTAGAGAAGAGGCCTTACCAAGTTGCCTAGGCTGGTCTCGAACCCCTGGGCTCAGGCCATCCTCTCGCCTCGGCCTCCCAAAGTGCCGGGATTTCAGATTTGAGTCACTCCGCCTGGCCGAATCTCTTGACCTTGATGAAAGTTAGCCTTTTTTCACATTCGAGATATATTTTATTATGTATTGGACATAGAAAAATGACAAGAGAAAAATGAATAATATACATATACAGATACTTGTTTTCTCTCCAAAGTGTTTTTTGAGACAAGGTAATTTTTTCTTGATAATTTAGTGCTCACTTGCTAAGAATATAATGTAATCAGAATGGATGCATTTTGTATGGGGAACGGAACAGCTCCTTTTTCTTCTCACTGTAGAAACCCCAAGATCAGGAGATTTAAGAATAGCATTGATATTAGTTACTTTAATTAGTATTTGGTGACCCTGTCCAGTAGAATCCTTGGACTTGCACCTGGAGTGCACAGATGACACCACTGAGTGATGTCACATTTGCATCTTCAAGCACGACTCTATTTTTACACAGTGTCTACCTGTGAGATGCAGCTGCACTTGGATTCGCTTACAGCCAGTTCCCTGAAGAATTTATTTCCCTGTGTTTGGGGAAAGAAGCTACGTCAGTAAATCAAAATTTACACCCTACTGACCTATGAATGCAAAGACAACACAATAAACAAACATGAGATCATATTTCCATTCTGGTTGAGGACCAGGGGAACATTTAATCCTTGTGATTAACGCGTGCGCACACGTGAGGGACAGAGAGAGAGAGAGAGAGAGAGAGAGAGAGAGAGAAAATAAAATGCACACTGACTCAGATTGTGTTGTTTTCTCTTGCAGTTTGCTTTACAAAATCCAGATGGGAAAGGAACATGCATTTATTTATTTTGCTTTTCGCACTTACCGTTTAAGTGTTTTAGCATCAAAAGAAACACTCAGCTTGAACATGTAAATTCTTAAAGATTGTGGTTCAAGAAAGAATGTGTATAAGAGGGTGGAGGTAGAGGGTGAGATTTGTGGGACAAAGAAATATTCAAGATAAAACTCATGATAAAAATGGTAACTTCCAAGATTTATAATAGAAACCGTTCATTGGGGGGAGTTATTTATGTTTACAGGTTCCTAGAGGGTTGAGCCAAACAATTTGTCCTTTTGATTGATTAGGCTGGTTAGAAATGATACCAATTGTCAACTCTGCCAAACGGTTCCTTATGCTTCTTCCTCTAGGGTCTCAAGATGACAGTCAGATTTTTTTGGCCTGCACAGTAAAGGTCAACTTTGGCAACATTCCATTAAAACATGACTACAAAAGGTTTTATACATAAGAGGAAATAAGGAATTTTAAAGAAGTTTTCTTCTAACTTGTAACTTTTATTATTCAGGATTTACAAGTCCTGAAAATTCCTTGGAAATGGTTAGACATTTCTCTTACAATATCATTGAAAAGTTTAACTTTTCCCACTCACCTTGAATTATGGAATAATTATGTGCTAACCAAGCAGAGCTCTGAAACTGAACACTTTCTTCTCTTGAATATTAGTGCCCTGCTGAGATGCCAGCAAATCACCCTTGTTCACAGCGCTTGTCTGCTATCAAGTCCTCGGCCCTCTGTTCTAACATTTCCCTCTCGGCATTTACCTTCTGCTAAGCTCATCTGCACTTCAGCCACCACACCAGCCCTTCATTGACTTCTCAAATGTCACAAAAACTCATTGTTCCCTAAGTGGCTCTTCTGTCTCGCCTTCTTCTAGCTACTAGAACTACATCTGCCGCCGGATCAGTGACCTTAACCTGGGAAAGAGTCAGTGTGTGCAGGGTGACAGAAGAGTATCCAGGGCACATGATTCGCTTTCTGACTCAATGACTTCATTTCTATTATTCCAGAGGAATGCAGCAGGCATACTGACATTTTGTCTACTGGTACCAGTGTAAACAATGTGTTGCTGTACCAACACGCACTGGCTGAGTTCTGATAGGGCACTAAGAAACCTATTGGGTAGACAGAGGAACTTATTAGGTCTTGTAGGCTTAAACATAAATACACATCCACCCTTACAAAACAAGTTGGCTTTAACTAGCTTTGTTCCCTCCTTAACTTGAACTTCAGTAGACAAAAGTCAATCCAGTAGCATTCTAGTTTTCCTGGAACAAGTTTGAAATTATACTTAAAACTTGATGAATTTTGAAATAAGTCAAGTCTTCTGTAGAACTCTTCTATATTCTGCACAGACATTTAAAAAAGGTCTTTACTCTTCTACAGTATTTATCTTAGAAAAAATAATAAAAAGTTATTTTTTTAGGAGTGGTTGTATATCATTTACTCATTCTAATCCTTCCAAACCTCTCATTTAGCCTGTAGGCATTAGAACACTGACTGTAATTTAAAACTGAGGTGTTGCCCAAAAAAGCTTCCAAGCCCCACTACCAAATTAAAAAGCACCATGGCTTCACTAACTCTGTCTTCTGCCTCAGACTTCTGTTGTGGTCCAGCTGGGCTTTGGAGAGATTTGCCCAGAATCTTCCATTCATTTAAGTGAACTTTTGGGAGAGAGCAAGAAAGGGTAGGGGAGAGAGAGACTCTTCGCCTGGCTGGGTAGACCATGGGATGTGGCTTATCTACTAAAAAGTTAGTGACATAAAAATTGCAAAACAGAAGAATGGAGCTCTGAGAATTTCACGCTTCTTAAGCTAGTCTTATTCCCCTACCCTTAACTAAGGCAGAAATAGAAAAGGAAATGCAATGTTGGGTCATTTTCCCAAATAACTTCAGAAAAATTTCCCTGATCAGGAAGGAATCCCCCAAAGGAGGAAATATACCGGGTCTATGAGGGTTTGATAGATGAAGTGTGAGAAATGTTTCTCTTGCCACCTGATCTCAGTTGGAAATTCACTGGCTGACTACGTCGCTGACTGAACAAAACAGAGGATAATAGCCTCTAGCTGAAGATTTTATAATTGAAGCTGAGACAGAGTGGGCCATGTGCATGTTTGGAACAGTGATCGCATTGTGAATCACAACAGAAGTCCCACTTGTCAGTCACACAAATGTTGAAGACCACAGAAAGGCGTCTGATTTGGAATAGGAATGACAAATGGATCTTTTGGTTTTCCCCACTTTGCCCTGAGTACAAAGAGACTGATGACTGCTTTGTTCTGGGATAAAGTTTTAAATTCCTTTTAGGACCTATCCAGTCATCAAAAGAGAAAGAACATTCCTGTCTGGAATCACTCCTACGACTCTCTCTCTCTCTCTCTCATCAAATGTGTTATCTCATCAAAAATTTCAATAATTACACGGATAATTAAAATATAAGAAAATAAAACACATAGGCCTGACAGACAAAAATAAGAAATTCTGGAAAACATATGATTATTTAAAGAAATAGAAAGAAATAGGTTGTAAGTTTAAAGTCCTGCCCCAGTCTTTGTCATGAACCCTGGAGCCCCGAAATTTTTTAATCTTTCACTGACCTGCTTAATCAGTTTCTATCCCTACATAAGGAAATCAGAAATAAAAGGCAGTAAGATATTGAAGTGTTGGGATGCTTTTCCTTTGGCTCTCATTGACAGGAATGGAAATTAACACTGATGGGAAGAGGAAGTAAGTAATCTTGACTAATTCTGGACTATCTCTAAACAACTCGATGGTCACCTTAACAATCTGTTTTCTAGGCTTATAGGATGTACCTGTGCTTCTTGGGTATATAATACTTAGATGAAAAGAGTTCCATAGCATTCCTCTGAATAGTTATCGATTTATAATCATTTGATCACAAAAATGGTCAAAGTGAACATTTTCTTTCTTTTTTTTTTTTTTGAGTTGCAGTCTCACTGTCACCCAGACTGGAGTGCAGTGGCCGCTCCCAGTCACCGCAGCCTCGATCTGCTGGGCTCCGGCGATCCTTCCGCCTCAGCCTTCCAAGTAGCTGGAACTACAGGTGCACACTACCACGCCCGGCTAATTTTTGATTGATTGTAGAGATGAGGTCTCGCCAAGTTGCCCAGGCGGGTCTTGAACTCGCAGGCTCACGCAATCCACTCACCTCAGCCTCCCAAAGCGCTGGGATTACAGGCTGAGCCACTGAACCCGGCAAAGTGAACATTTTCATCTCTTGTTTGTGAGTCCTTTAACCCCAGGATCTAAGAAACTCTTGGATACAACAGATATTAAAGAACGCCATTCAGTGCCACTCCTAAAATGCTGAAAAAAGCAACAATATTGTTAACAATAAAAGCCTGTGGCGACAGAAAGCATGGTAGCCATATAAAATTTTGTGGCAAATGGCTAAATTGTACCATGGAGTCAACCAGGTTGGGAAAAAAAAAGAAGAGGTTTTGATACATATTTTTCTACAATAATTTTATGTATATATATATGTATGTTTTTGAGTTGGAGCCTCACTCTGAAACCCAGGCTGGAGTGCAGTGGCATGCTCATGGCCACAGCAGCCTTGACCTGCTGGGCTCATGTGATCCTTCCACCTCAGTCTTCCAAGTAGCTGGAACTACAGGAACGCACCACCACACCTGGCTAATTTTTTGATTTATTGTAGAGACGTGATCTCGTCAAGTTGCCCAGGCTAGTCTCAAACTCTTGGGCTCAGGCAAGGGTTGCTCGGGCAACCCTCTCACTTTGGCTTCCTAAAGTGCTGGGATTTCAGGCATGAGTCACTGCACCTGGCTACAATAATTTATCTTAATTAATAAACTTACTTGCCTTCTCCTCTACACCGTGAGCAACTCAAGTTCAGGAGTGTCTTTTTGTATTCTCAGTGCCAAGCATATTGCCTGACATATAACTGGCACTTTATAGTTTTTTAATGACATCAAAAACAAAAGTTTGAAAGCAAATTTTTAAAGACAGTAGTTATTTTTTCTGATTAAAACCAAGAAAAATGCACGTATCCATGCACACAAAGATGTTTACTATAGTTTCAGGGCGATCATGGGATATCTGCTTGCTCTGCCCTTCACAGACCCTCAAGGAAACCAGAGATTCTAGATTAAGACATTTCTAGGTTTAGATACACAATCATAGGAGAAGTGAATAAATCTTTGGAAACATTCTCCATTCCCAATTTTCATTAAAAAAAAAAAAAAAACACCATGTTCCTTTTACCTACCTCAAGCAGGAATTTCAGTACACTAGGGAAAATAACTCTTTGATGTTAAGAGCTGCCCCTGGCTAGTGTAACAATAATGTACCCTGCCAGGCTCGGTGGGTCACACCTGTAATCCCTGTACTTTGGGAGGTTGAGGTGGGTGGATTGCTTGAGCCCAGGAGTTCGAGATCAGTCTGTGCAACATGTGAAAGCTCCCCGCCCCCAAATAAAATAGCAGGGCATGGTGACACACGCCTGTAACCCCAGCTACTCAGGAGGCTGATGCAGAAGGATCACTGAGCCCAGGAGGTCCAGCCTGGGTGACAGAGTGAGACCCCGACTCAAAAGAGTAATAATAATAAAATTAAATTAAAAAAAATATCTATACAGTTTCAGTTTCATTTACAAATCAGATAATTTTGCAATTATCATAGATAAATGCATCTTTATAGCAAAAGGTAATTTTAAAGAAGGTATGTTTATTTAACATTTATGAGCTATTCACTAATGGTCCAGGACTGTGGCGAGCATGGGACAGAAACAAGCCTCACATCACCTGGTGGTATGCATGCATGTTAAACCTAGATATCTGAATCAGATTTTTGCCTCTGTGTATGTGTGAAGATAGCAGTGGGAGGAATGGGCACAGAGCAACTAGAAATTCTGTAAGGGAAGAAAACAAAACTTTATTCATTCTATAAGAGCTTTATTATGATCATAAACAACTGTTAGTCTCCTATCCTCAATTCCCAGATTATCTACAAGATTGATAATTTCTAGAAGAGTGCTTATGGTGACAGATGAAGAGAAAGGCAACCTTAAACTACAAACAGTATCCTCGCAGTAGGAGGGAGCTGTGACCACTTAAATGTCATTTTTAAAAGCCAGCATGTGACTATTTCACCCGAGTGATGTTTTACTGATTATCACCTTAAAGCTGTTGCATCATAAACAGCTTTGGAGGAAATCTCAAAGCTGATTGGCATAACATCTACTCAAGGCAGGGATCCTCTCTGTAACAATCCTGGAAGCTACAGGCTTTTAAAAAAAATAACTCATTAACAGCTGTAGAACGTATTTTTAATCAATACTTATTAGAAACTCCTTCCTCATACTGAACTAAAGTCTTCTATTTTTCAAGCATTTCTCTAACCTTTGACTTCTGATGCAATGAAAAATGTCTATTCTCTCTCCCATATCCTTCAAGTGCTTGAAAGCAATTATCATTTGTATTTCTGAATTTACCTCCAGACTGAACTTCTCTAATTCTTTTATGTATTCCTCTTGAGAAGTACTTTCAAAATCATCACCATCTTGTTCCTGCTCCTCCAAACACTGTAATTCTTGGCCAAAGTCTGCTTAAAATGTGACACCTAAAATGGAACACGATATTCTAACTGTGATTGATCTTACCAAGCTGGAGTCCAGAGAGATTACTCTTTTGATCTGGACACATACTTCCATTAATACTCTTGAAAGGCCTTAGTTCTCTCTTCTTGATCCCTCCCAAGGTGTGCTGTATTGTGGGCTTACATTGGAATTTGGCCAAATAAAACTGCCAAATCTTCTTTGTTCCTGGGTACCACTATCCAGTTAGGTTTCCCCTCTTTTTACCTTGGCAATGGAATCTGTGTAATTTCATTTTAAGTTTGTCTCCGCATCAAGATAATCTTAAATATCTCATTTAATCATTCCAGTTCTGTTGTCTGTAAATTTGATAACTTATTTTAATGAAATTTCTTGTGTCTTCAGCCAAAGGACTTGAAATTACCCTCAGTTTAACATCAATCATTATTCAACTCTGCTAGGCTGTTTCAATAGCTGGGAATCCATCTGGCTATTATTTAGTCACATCTTCCATCTTTGCCACAAAAATGTCAAGATGTCAACAGAGATGTCAGTGTCTTGTTAGATTCAGTGAACACTGTTCTTTTAAGCCATTTTTCAGCCATAGTTTCTCTGAAGACAAATGCTAGAGACATTTTATCATGGGAGTAAAATTTTAGGTGAGCCTATTTCTGGACTCTGAAATAAACAGCTAGAATGGGTGTCAGTTAATGCGAGAACAGGAGAGCCTACTTTATATTTACCCCTTCCCTTTTCTGGTATGTACACCTTGGACCAGATGTGTTGAACCTCTATTATATCAGGAAATGGAACTACAAGGTGAATTCAACCAAGTAAAAACTCAAGTATCACTTGTTGGTGGGTGTGCATGTATGTGTGATTGTGTTCACTACCCCAATTTTTCAGATTAAAAAAAAAAAGGCTGGGTGCAGTGGCTCAAGCCTGTAATACCAGCATTTTGGGAGGCCAAGGTGAGAATATTACCTGAGCCCAAGGGTTCGACAGCCTGGGCAACTTGGTGAGAGAGACCTTGTCTCTACAATAAATTTAAAAAACTAGCCTGGCTTGCCTGTAGTTCCAGCTACCTGGAAAACTGAGACGAAAGAATCATCTGAACCCAGCAGATTGAGGATGTGATGACCATGAACGTGCCACTGCATTCCAGCCTGGGCGACAGAATGAGACTCTATTAAAAAAAAAAGAATAAATCAAATCAAATCTCTATTTCCAGCATTATTATTATTATTTTTTAATTTCAATAGCTCTAGAGGTACAAGTGGTTTGGGGTTACATGGATGAATTGTATAGTGGTGATGTCTGGACTTTTAACGTATTCATCACCCAAATTGTGCACAATGTGCCTCACAGGTAATTTTTCATACCTCACCCTCCTCCCACCCTCCCCTCTCTGAGTCTCCAATGTCCATTACACCACCCCGGATGCCTTTGGGGATCCATAGTTTAGCTCCTACTTATAAGTGAGAACTTGCAGTACTTGGATTTCCATTCCTGAGTTACTTCACCTAGGATAACGGCCTCCAGTCCCATCCAAATTGCGGCAAAATACATGACTTCATTCTTTCTTATGGCTGAATAGTATTCCATTGTGTATATCCACCACATTCTTTTTATCCACTCATGGGTTGATGGGCACTTACGTTGATTCTATATGTTTGCAATTGTGAATGACAGCATCATTCTGAATATGTTGGAAAAGGCTACTTTTGCCTCACATTTAGATTTTATAAACTTTGCCTTGATGTAGTTGGTACTGGATAACCACTTAGATGGATCTGTTTTCAGTGGAAATTTCCCCATTAAAGATGACTCAAAAAATAAACTTTGGATGTCAACTGTTTTTCAAAGAAACTGGAAGTATGTCTCTTTTGCCTTTATTCTCACCAACCATTTGTTAGATAAGACCGATTCAATCTCCAGGGGCTAACCAACGTCAGATGGGAGCCACATGACTGTAATGATGCCGACTGGAGGGAAGAAAGAGGCTGTGGCCATGTGTTTATCCAGAGGAAACGGAGATTCTCTTTTAACCTTCTCTGGAGCTCAGCTACCTATGCTTAAAAACACTTTGAGGAATTAGTATTTGTTATGAACTGAATGTTGGTGTTCCTCCCCAAGTGCGTATGTTGAAGCCCGAACCACAATGTGGTGGCATTTGGAGGTGGGGCCTTTAGGTTTATTGATAGATTGAGTCGCCCTCCAGTCACCCAGACTCGAACTGCTGGGCTAAAGCGATCCTTCCTCCTCAGTCTTCCAAGTAGCTGGAACCACAGCCACACCATCATGCCTGGCTGATTTCTTGATTTATTGTAGCGATGAGGTCTCACTAAGTTACTCAGGCTGGTTTTGAACCCCTGGGCTCAGGCAATCCTCTCGCCCTCAGCAAGAATGAATCTACTAGCACCTAGATTGTGGGACTTTCTGATTTCCAAAGCCGTGAGAAATAAATGTCTGCTTTTGAAGCCATCCAGCCTATGATACTTTGTTTTAGCAGTCGGATCTAAGACAGTATTTTAATGTAATTTTTAATGCAACTTCCTTGGAGCAATAAAATTTCAACCTGACAGAAAAAGAATAAACAGGCCAGGCTCGGTGGCTCAGCCTGTAATCCCAGTACTTTGGGAGGCCGAGGCGAGCAGACTGCCTGAGCCTGAGGGTTCAAGACCAGCCCAGGCAACTTGACAGGACCTCATCTCTACAATAAATAAAAAAAATTAGCCAGACATGGAAGCACGTGACTGTAGTTCGGGTACTTGGAAGGCTGAGGTGGAAGGATTGCCAGAGTCCAGCAGATCGACACTAGTGGCTGAGTGTGCCACTCACTCCAGCCTGGGCGATGGAGTTGAGATCCCAACTCAAAAAACAGAAAAAGAAAAAGAATAAACAGTCAGACTCAAACCAGCTGATCCAGTGGGGAAGCAGGATCTCCACAGACCTTTAATTCATACACAAAGATTATATGCAAAACAGTAAAGTAGAAAAGTAAGTCATTCTCTACTAGGTAAGGCATTTACAAGTACAAATATATTTGTATTGTTTTTCTCTGAAGGGCTATTTTCTCAATTTTGGCCTCTTGCACCATGCAGTTTGTCATCTAAAGAGCTAAAGACACCCGTTTTCCATCACGCTAACTTTAGAGAGGCAAGACCTTGGTGTAAGTAGCTCAGGTGATAACTCATGACAAGTTTTAGTTATTTACCTACGTAACATGCAACATTTATCGATATCAGGTGGCATAACATCAGGACTTTCCTTTCTCTTTTCTGTAGCATCTTAAAATTAAATCTTTAGGAATCAAGCCTATTGCACATTAGCAAAAGATGTTTAAGAACTTGCCTTTAGTAACATAACAATGCTTGAAAAAAACCTGAAACAGGTCTAAATCTCCTGCATTAAGACTTTATTATGTGTGGCTCAGTCCACAAATCTGAATTATAAATTTTTCCAATATTATTACAATTTTTTATGGTTATTCACCACTCAGAGCATCTCAGTGAAACTCCATGCTCTGATCTGGAAACAAGAACAGGTAGATGGATGGCAACATTCAAAGAGGCTTTAAAAAGTAAGCCCTAACTTTCGACTTATGTTAGATAATTTTTTGTACATTTACTTTTATTGCTGTTCTTTGGTAGAGTTTAAATATTAGAGGTAGACCCTAAGTAAAAAGAACACCATAGAACATTTGTTCTCAAGCATTTCCATTTTAACATTAAAATATGAAAGAAATGTGAGTTCATTCCCATAGATAATAATATAACTTTATTGTGTGTAGCCTTTTCCACACCAATTATTAGTCTTTTCATGAGCAGTAAGATTTAAAATGGTAAAGTTATCGTTAAGGAGACACGCTGGGTAATAGAAAAAGCTGAAGAGAGTTTTTGGTCTGAAACTGGAAAACAGAAGAGTCTGAGAATAAAAAGATATGAGGAAACTACCATAGGTTGCTAAGACCACACAAACAGCTTTGGGGACCCTAGGGGGTGACACTGAGTGAGTGTAGGGAGAGAAGAGGGGGCAAACTGTCTCAGAGGGGAGGGTAAGATTTCATGTGGATATTCAAGGGATCTGCTTGGCAATTAGAGTCTTAGAATTTCCTTCCTTGTCACTACAGTTCTCGATTTTCCCTGCTGTCTATAATTTTATTATGCAGTGTAATAACTTTTTATTTAGCACAAAGTCCACTTGGACTAGAGAATAGAGAGGTTCTAATTTTGTTCCTGGCTAGCAAAGTCATACTTCAGGCATGCACTGGGAGACACCTGAAAGACCTATGCAGAATACATTTGAAGTTTTTTTTTTTTTAATTTTTAAAAAAGTTTTTATCATTCTGTCTTGGTTTCCTTATTGAATAGACTCCCAGAGGAAAAATAAATACTGTGAGTTTACTGGTCTGTGGCAGAACTAGAATTTAGGTCCACAATAAAGAGAATTAAAGAGAGAACCAAGGTTCATTTAAAATAAAATCACCAGACAAAATAGGCTACTGAAGAGTCTTTTCTCCGTGGTCAAGGCTGAGCACACACACAACAGTTTGGAGCAGCTGTTCTCCAACGCTTCTGGAGTTGCTGAACTCCACGCACCACATCAGCCTGGATCTCTTCCCATGACTCTCTACAGAGTCATCTGACCTGGCTACCTGCCACTTTGGGCAAGGTGGTCAGAAGGAGAGGCAAAGTCCCTAACACTTATTAGAAACATGAGAATAGAAAAATATGCTTGGACTTGCTTCAGTATTCTAACTGGGAAGTACGCCAAAAGACTTGTATGCCGAAGTGGAAATGAGCCTCTAATACAAGATAAAAAATCCTCTATTACAAGATTCAAAAACTTATAATAGATATTAGATCAGTTTAGTTAAAACACAATTTTCTGATACTCTGACTGGACATTAGACAGAAAAGACAAATCCAAATAGAGGAACATCATTTAAATGTGGCAGAAAGCTGGGAATCAGGAGGCCTGACGCACAAAGATGAATACGTGATGGACGCATATTCCCCTGGCCTTGAGGTACTTGAGCCAAGGAGAGGTCACACCTTACCATGAGACAGAGGATCAGAGCTGATGCAGGGCTCCGAGAAAATAATTCCAGAGGAATATGATTCATTTATCAGTCCAGAAATCCCAAGTACAAAACTTCAAGATACAAGAAGGATCAAATTATATTATGTATATGATTCAATTTAAAAATTCTTAGCCCTCTTACATTATATTATCTAGATTATAATAGTAAAAAATCAAATTACATTCATATGAAACTTTTATAAAAAAACTCAAATCCATTTTTATGAAATTTTATAGTACAATTACTTTCTAGTGGGTCTTTTCTTAGTCACAGTATTTATAATTCCATTTACATCTTTATAATTTTTAAAATTAAGAATCAAACAACACTAATCGAAATCTCCATTTTCATCTGCAAAACTCCCTTCAGTTTCCAGGGCAGCAACACATGGCGATATCAACTTGTCCTCCAGACATGGACTGCGACCAAAGCGCCCCGGTTTATGAGGCATGCAGGCCTCGACTCATTAGGAACGCTTTTTGGTTTGGCTCACGTTTCAAGAAATTGTGGAGCATGTCCATGCCGTCCAGAGATCCTCCAGGTTTCAGGATTAGGTTTCTGTATTTCATTCCAACCTAATAAAATAAAATACCATGCCTAATAATTCACGGTTATAGCAATTTTCTAAATCTCTAGATGCACAAAAGAAAGAAGTAGGAGTGATGGAAAAGGGACTTTAGCTCTCTTCTGTCTAGATGTCCTTTTTTGCCTACACCACAGCTCTGTAGTATCTATTTATTTTGGTAGCCAAGTGATTTGAAGCTGAAAATCAGGTCTCTACAATGTCCTTTATTATGATCTTGTCTCCTTAGACTCTCAGTAGTGAGTTGACAACATGAATAAACAAACAAAAATAGCCAAATGGAATACATAACATGTTCCTATTTGTGCGATTTCAAAAGGGTTAGCCGGAGCCCAGCAGGTCGAGGCTGCGGTGGCCGGAAGCATGCCACTGCACTCCCAGTCTGGGCGACAGAGTGAGACTCCAACTCAAAAAAAAAAAAAAAGAAAAAAAAGGGTTAGCAAAGCAAGTATCCAAGAAGGTTACAGATGGGTTCTGAGTACCTGGAAATGTAGCACAGCTACTGTCAAGTGACTTGGGCTGCTTTTAATGAGGAACTCATTAAAAACAAATAAGCAAACAAACAATAAGACTCTTCCTCATGGACAGGAAGAGGGGAAGAGAGAGCACAGTTTGTGCCCTACGGTGTAGGATAAGACATTTCTGCGGGCCTGATGATGAGAATGAGGACCTTGGTAAAGTTTTCTTTGGGGATGAAGATTTGGAATTTTAAAACATATCAGAGTGGTTGTGGTGGCTCATGCCTGTAATCCCACCACTTTGGGAGGCCAAGGCAGGAGGACTGTTTGAGCCCAGGAGTTTGAGGCCAACCTAGGCAACATAGTGAGAATTTGTCTCTACAAAAAAATTAAAAAAGTAGCTGGGGGTGGTGGTTCATGCCTGTAATCTCAGCACTTTGGGAGGCCGGGGCAGCAGGATTGCTTGAGCCCAGGAATTCAAGATCAGCCTAGGCAACACAGACCTCACCTCTACAAAAAAAAAAAAAAAAAAATCAAAAAATTAGCTGGGTGTAGTAGTGGTATGCACCTGTAGTCCCAGCTACTCAGAAGGTTGAGGTGGAAAGATCACCTGAGCCCAGGAGGTTGAGGCTGCCGTGAGCTGTGATCCTGCCACTGCACTCCGACCTGGGAGACACAGAGAGACTCTGACTCAAAAAACAAACTAACAGCATATCACAGTTCCTCTTTTTTTTTTTCCTTTTTGAGTAGAAGTCTCACTCTGTTGTCCAGACTGGAGTACAGTGGCATGCTCACGGCCACCGCAGCCTCAACCTGCTGTGTTCTGGTGATCCTTCCACGTCAGCCTTCCAAGTAGCCGGAACTACAGGCACGCATGACCATGCCTGGCTAATTTTCTTTATTTATTGTAAAGACGAGGTCTTGCCAAGTTGCCCAGGCTGGTCTCAAACTCTGAGCTCAGGCAATCCTCTCACCTCCACCACCCAAAATGCTGGGATTACAGGCTCAAGTCACTGCACTTGGCTAGTTCCTCTGCTTTTATTTGGATAAACACATGAACAGATAAAGTAAAAGAACACAGCTGTTATTCAGTATCAGCATTATTCAATATTTTCACTTCCCCTTCACTGTCCTTTTAGGGAAGCAACACAAGACAATTCAACGAAGCATAATTCTAAATATACTCCTAAAATAAACAGTTCACAGAGTAACACTAAAACTTGTATCCACTATATCATTTAATCAATAGGACTAATCCACTCTTTTGAGTGTAAGAAGAGCTAGGGCCGGGCACAGTGGCTCACATCTGTAATCCTAGCACTTTGGGAGCCCAAGGTGAGAGGAGTTCATGACCAGCCTGGGCAACATAGCGAGACCTCATCTCTACAAAAAATGGAAAAATCAGCTGGATGTAGGGGGGTGTACCTGTAGTCCCAGCTATTTGAGAGGCTAAGGTGGAAGGACTGCCTGAGCCCAGGAGGTTGAGGCTGCAGTGAGTGGTGATCGTGTGACTACACTCCAGTCTGGGCAACAGAGTAAGACCCCAATGCTAAAAAGAAGAAGACGGAGAAGGAAGAGGGGGAGGGGGAGGAGGAAGAGGAGGAGAAGAAGAAGAAGAAGAACAACAGCAGCAGCTAGAACATTTCCAAATAATCTTGACATTTGACTTATAACAGATTTTGATTGGTACAACCATCAGAGGTAAGTACAGTTGAACTGTTAAAGGAAAAGAAAACACGAATGACCTAGTTAGGTGTAAAACCACTTAATGTCCCACAGCGCCATAGAGTCAAAACTTTTGGGGTTACCTTTTGGTTATGAACAGAAATCATTTGCAACTTATTAATCATCTACAGGCTAACATCTAACTTCACAGTGTAAAACCTAATCAAGAGTAAATAATTAATCAAAGTTACCATCTCATAAACTCTAGGGTAGCACTGTCCAATAGAAACATAACATGAGGTATATTACTTTAAATTTGCTATAAGCACATTTTTTAAAAGTTAAAAAAGGGTAAATTTAATTTTAACAAAATATTTTATATAAGTCATTGTACCCGTAACATGTATCATTTCAGCATGTATCAATAAACAAATTATTGAGATTTTTGCTGCTGTTGTAAATCCTCAAAATCTGGTATGTGTGTGTGTGTATGTGTGTACGTGTTTTGTTTTTGAGTTGGAGTCTCACTCTGTCACCCAGGCTGGAGTGCAGTGGCAGCTCATGGCCACTGAAGCCTCGACCTGCTGGGCTCAGGCGATCCTTCCACCTCAGTTTTCCAAATAGCTGGAACTACAGGCACGCACCACCATGTCTGGTTAATTTTTTTATTTATTGTAGACCCAAGGTCTCACCATGACATCTAGGTTGGTCTTAGACTCCTGGGTGCAGACAATTCTCTCACTACAGCCTCCCAAAGTGCTGGTATTATAGGCATAAGCCAGTGCGCCCGGCTGTTTTTTACATTTATGATTCCACTCAATTCAGTTATTTAGTTGCACTAGCCTCATTTCAAATGCTCAACAGCCTCAGGTGGCTACCATATTGGACAGGTCTAGGGCCCAGAGACTAAGAACATCTTTAAGAGGGTTTGTTGCATGGTATTCAAGTATGATATTGAAAAGGCACACAGAAGTCTTGTTGCCTTATTTACAAGGTTGGATAAGTCTTCTTAGAAAGAGAAGGCCTGAACAGGCATGGTGGCTCATGCCTGTAATCCTAGCACTTTGGTTGGCCGAGGTGGGAGAGAGTTGCTTGAGCCCAGGAGTTTGAGACCAGCCTAGGCAACATAGTGAGAACTCATCTCTATATCTTAAAAAAAAAAAAAAGAAAGAAAGAAAAAGGGAGAGAGAGAGAGAAAGAGAGAGGGCCTATAATTCTTGATATTGGACTTCCTGAAAACTTCAGTTATGATGACTTGGAGCTAGATTCAGTTTGCTTCAGGAGAAAAAAAAGGACATGTCATTTCCTGCTTGGTCTACAGCGATCCATTACTATTAGACAGGATTCTAGAATCTAAAATGTGAGTAATGGCTATTCTTGTCATAGCTTTATTATTCTAAGAAGGAGCATATCAGAGCTCTTGGGTCTAACCATGGTTTACCACCTTCCTTTTCTTTCATTGCCCAATGTACCTACATTTGACCAGTGTTAAATCAGTGAGTAGAGCAATGAAAGATTGTGCTTTCTGGGTACAGCAGCACAAGATGAACTTAGAAAATGTGAGCTAAATTTTTCTGCAGAATTACAAAAACATTTTAAACTTTTTATCATGGAGAACTTAAAAAACAGACTAATAGTAGAGACAACAGTATAATGAGCCTTCATGCACCTATCACCCAATCTCAATATTAATATCTATCTGCAGAAATTTTTAATGCTCAAGATATATGCACTGCATATATTTAATTTATTAAAAAGAAATACTCATTCCACAGGTGTTGTAGAAACATTAATGAAAATCTAAATAAAAGTTTTTAAAAGTTACTCCAAATGCTAACATCTGACAAAGTATTTTCATTTTGTGCAAATAATTGTAATTTCAGGTAGGAAAGAGAAGCAAGCATTTGCAGAATTACATGGCATTGTCAAGAGCCAGCTCCTGATTCCTCTGGATGGTAAAGTCATTTGAGAGCAAGGCACTGCTCAGTCTCACAATATTGTGGCTCAGTGCAGCTCAAGTCTTCTTCCGCTTATGGCTCCAAACAAGTTGATTCAATTTCCTGAATTACGGAGCAATGGCCTTTTAATAGTTTCATTTCCTTTGCAATGAAATTTTGAGAAGAGTTTAAGAGTCATTTTGGTAACAGGATCATACCTTTCTTAAGAAAAAATAGTTAAGTGAATTTTTGTGTTTTAGGAAGGTACCAGGCTCTCTGGGTGAGAGAACATGGTCTGAGAGACAAAAGCCACAGGTGGAAGGAGTCTTTGCCATAAGTCGTTCTATGTTGTTTATACGATAAAGAAACTGTAGCTGTGAGGAAATCAGGAAGAGAAGCTCTAAGAAAACTGCTAAAATTTTTCCTGCGACAAACATCTTTTAGGAGGATCTGCATATAGTAAAAGCTCCTATATCTATCCTATGAAGGGAAATCAGCGTCATTCGCCTCTGTGGTTTTTAATCCTGGAAGGTTAGCATGTATCTTTTGGCAGTGGTGCAAGTGTTCTCTGACACTCTTTCTCTTTCTTCTTTTTTTCTGACTCTTTCTTCTTTTTTTGACTCTCTCTCTCTGTTTCTTCTTTTTCGACTCTTTCCTTCTTTCTTCCTTTCCTTCTTTCTCTCTTCTTTTTTTGAGTCAGAGTCTCACTCTGTTGTGCAGTAACACCATCACAGTTCACTGCAGCCTCGACCTCCTGGGCTCAGGCAATCCTTCCGCCTCAGTCTCCTGAGTAGCAGGGACTACAGGTACCTGCCTCCACCCTCAGCTACACTGATGGTTTCCGAAACTTGATCAGGAGCTCTGGAGTCAGGCTCAGGTTTGAATCTTGGCTCAGTCCTCAGCTATGTGATCTTAGACCTTGATTTCTTTATCTGTTACATGGGAATGTGCCTACCTCACTCAGTTTCTGGGCACTTACAGGAGATGATTTCAGTATACTGTCTACTCCCTGGCATAATATTGGGCATATAGTTCAGTTTCTCATATACAGTTGAGGGAAACAAACGCATTCTTGGTCTGACATTTCCTTAAAATTAGTTCTGTCTCCTAATAAAGCTAGAGAAAAAAACAAGTGGCAGCAGACAGCAGACACTCTTGCTGTTGTCCTGCCCATTGTGCTCTTCCAACATATCTTTTCTCTAATAAATCTACCTTTCTTGGCCAGGCGCGGTGGCTCAAGCCTGTAATCCCAGTTCTTTGGGAGGCCGAGGTGAGAGGATTGCCTGAGCCCAGAGGTTTGGGAACAGCTTAGCAACTTGGTGAGACCTCATCTGTACAATATATATATTTTAAAAAATTAGCCGGGCATGGTAGTGTGCGCCTATAGTTCCAGCTACTTAGAAGGCTGAGGTGGAAGGATTGCCTGAGCCCAGCAGGTCAATGCTGGGGTGGCCGTGAGCGTGCCACTGCACTCCAGCCTGGGTGACAGAGTGAGACTCTGACTCAAATAATAATAATAATACAAATAAATCTACCTTTCTTAATTCATTAAAGAAAAGAAACTTCATTTCCACTATTAGTAAGAAGTAGAATATATAATTCAGTAGGAATATTAAAAGAGATAAGGTATTCAGTCATTTTATCTAAGAACAGTGAGACTTCAAATATATATATTTGAATCAGGGTCTCAACCTATTGCCCATACTGGAGTGCAATGGTGAGATCACAGTTCATTGTGGTTCTCAAACTCCGGGGCTCAAATGAAATTTCTGCCTCAGCCTCCTGAGTAGCTGGGACTACAGGTGCGTGCCACCACACCTGGCTACTTTTTTGACTTTTTGTAGAGATGGGGGTCTCACTATGTTGCCCAGACTGGTCTCAAATTCCTGGCTCAAGCAGCTCTCCCACCTCAGTCTCTTAAAGTGCTAGGATTACAGGTGTGAGCCACCATGCCTGGCCTGAGGTAATATTTTATTAGCAATTATAGTTGTTCACATGACAGATGCCCATCCTCTATCAGTTTTGAGAATATATAAATGGGAAACAGACGCATCTCCCGCTACCTGGGCACCTCTGAAGCAACACATGCAAGCTCCCAATGCCTATTAACCCTCCCTTCCTCCTTCCCATTGTGGTTGACTCCCTCCACCAAGTAACAGGCATCAGGACAGAGAGCACCCAGCCAAAGACAGAGTTGATGACCAGGCACCTAACAAGCTCACCAGCCTGCTTCAAAACTGGACTTTGAAATCTTTCCTTCCACAGCGCGTAACTCCCTCCCAAGAACCCATCCCTTGGTTTTCTATGAGGGTGGGGAGATCCTGGGTGGAATTAAAAAAAGAATACCTTTGACAACAACAAAAAAGGAGGGAGTGAGTGAAAGACTGGTGCTTGTAGTCAGGGAGATGGAAACAAGAATAGCAGTAGGAAGTGCTGTCTGATGAGAGGAAGCCTTCTGGAAACCTTAAGCAGAGTTCTGATTTATGAGGATAGAAGATAAACCTTTACCTATGGGGAGGGGGTGATCAGGAGAAGAAAAGCACCTTGGGTGTAGCATGTATTGGGAGTAGGGGTGAAAATGTAGAGGCAGGTGGGGGGGAGGGGACCCCCAGTTCGGTCCAAAAAGGTACACAAAGGTAAAACAGTAATGACATTAAACAGTATGAAGCTGAGGAAGGAACACAAAGCTGAATAAAATAGTTTCTTGGCTGGGCTCGCTGGCTCAGCCGGTAATCCCAGCACTTTGGGAGACTGAGGCGAGTGGACTGCCTGAGCCCGTGGGTTCGAGATCAGCCCGGGAAACTTGGCGAGACCTCGTCTCTACAATAAATCAAAAATTAGCCGGGTATGGTAGTGTGCACCTGTAGTTCTGGCGACTTGGAAGGCTGAGGCAGACAGATCGCTGGAGCCCAGCGGGTCGAGGCTGGGGTGGCTGTGAGAGTGCCACTGTTCTCCACCCTGGGCAACGGAGTAAGACTCCAACTCAAAAAAAAAAGTTTCTTTTACAAGGGTCTTATGCTCTAGATGGGAAGATAAAGACATAGACAATTAACCAGGCAGATTATTAAGGTTCTAAGAGAAAAACAATGAAGGACTATAAAAACACAAAGGAAGAAAAATGACTTCCAGCTTGTTGTGATTCAAGACTTAGAAGGTCTGGCCTTGCAAATATTCAAGAAGTAGGCTGGAAATCAATCCCATTTCCTTCCTGTGTCCCTTAAATCAGGCAGAACCTAAGACTGTCAGTCTAGAAGAGGCTGAGGTATAAGAAAAATCAGCTGTTGGATGGTAGACTGGGAAAGCTGAAGAAGAGACTCATATTCATTTGTAAAAGCCTTCAGGAGAGGAAATGTCATACTACCCTTTAGCAACACACCAGAGCCGGAATCGGGCTTGAGACTCTGACAAGTTCTATAATACTTGCTTCATATTATATTTTCTCTGCCAGTCAGTTCTTTTTCATGTTTAATCAAGATTCTTCATGTTTCTGTGGCTGTTGTTGCATGTAAGAGCTAGTTACTTCCCTATGGCATTACAGACTCAAATATAGTTATACTTAACAATCTTGACTTTCTCTATATTTCTTTCAGAAGTGACACTTGGTTGTATTTCTCCTTCTCTGGCAAGGGAAACAAAGCTTAGCAATTTTTCCAAATGCATAAGAGAAGGAAGAAAATACTAACTTAACAGTATAACTGCCTTTGAATCCACAATGTCTGTTACCTCTTAGGAAATTTTCCCACAATGAAGTTGCCTTATAAAAATAAGTGGCCCTAGTTTAAATGCCCCTATTCTTTCAACCCTATGATTAGCTGCTGTATTTTGAAATTACATTTGGTGACATAAAGTTATCCTTAAATAGTGCCTAGAGCTTATTGGGGAAAGTGTTAATCCCAAGCAGTTCCCTTCCACAGTTAGTTAAGACAATAGTTGCAAAAATGAAATATATGTCTGATAATGAGATAATGTCTCCATGTTTGTTTAGGAACAAAGATTTTAAATAATATATCTATATTCTTGTGTTGGAGTCTCACCCTGTTGCCTAGGCTGGAGTGTAGTGGCATGCTCACAGCCACCGCAGCTTTGACCTGCAGGGCTCAGGAGTTCCACCTCAGCCTTCCAAGTATCTGGAACTACAGGCACATGCCACCAAGCCCAGCTAGTTTTTATTTATTGTAGAGACGAGATCTCGCCAAGTTGCCCAAGCTGGTCTCGAATTCCTGGGCTCAGGCAATCCTCTTGCCTAGGCCTCCCAAAGTGATGGGATTATAGGCTTGAACCACTGTGACCGGCCGGCTTTAAGTAATATTTAACAATCTATTTAAACAATTGAGTTGTAATGTCTATTTACTATGAAGAATTAAAAAAAAAAAACTACAGACAACATTAGACGTAGAAAACTTTTAAGATAGCCAGGTGCGGTGGCTCATGCCTGTAATCTCAGCACTTTGGGAGGTAGAGGCAAGAGGATTACCTGAGCTCAGGGGTTTGAGACCAGACTGAGAAACATCGCGAGACCTTGTCTCTACAGAAAATTAAAAAAATCAGCCGGGCATGGTGGTACATGCCTGTGGTTCCAGTTACTTGAAAGGCTGAGGTAAGAAGGATTACCTGAGCCCAGCAGGTCGAGGCTGCAGTGGCCATGAGCATGCCACTGCACTCCAGCCTGGGCGACAGAGTGAGACTCCAACTCAAAAAAAAAAAAAAAAAAAAAAAAAAGGCTGGGCGCGTGGCTCAGCCTATAATACCAGTACTTCGGGAGGTTGAGGCAAGTGAACTGCCTGCACCCAGAGTTCAAGACTAGCCTGGGCAACTTGGTGAGACCTTGTCTCTACAATAAATCACACACACAAAAATTAGCTGGTCATGGTGGCATGCGCCTGTTGTTCCAGTTACTTGGAAGGCTGAGGTGGAAGGATCGCCTGAGCTCAACAGGTCGAGGCTGAGGTGGCTGTGAGCAGAGTGGCACTGCACTCCAGCCTGAGCAATAGAGTGAGACTCCAACTCAAAAAAAAAAAAAAAGAAAAAACTTCTAAGCTATTATAAGTAAGTGGCCAGTTCTAATACTTTTTATAGAGCCCCTCAAAACAGGAAAAAAAAAAACTGTACTGTAAAATATTCTACAGTTACTATTTGTCATTCTTAAGGCTGCCGGTTTATATCTGACCCTTCGTATTACTGATTTCCCAGTGAGGAGAACTTTCCACAGTTCTGCTTACGCAGATCTGAAATGGTCCTCAGAGGAGACCCTGGGCTTTTCAGAAGCAAGATGTTACAGAGAGAAGGCCTTGAGGCAGTCTTCTGTATTACAAAACCAACAATGTAAATCTGTGGTCTCTCGGCTCCTAGCCGCCCCAGAGTTTGGGGATGAACTTGAAGGGCCATCCCGCAACCTTCTCAGAATGACCCAAACACATATTAGGGAGGGTGAGATGACAAAGTCTGCATGATGTCTTTTGATCGCTCTGATTCCCATGACTTCAGAACAAATTGAGTATTACTTCATGCCATAAAAATTCATATATATATATATTTTTGAGTTGGCGTCTCACTCCATTGCCCAGGCTGGGGGGAAGTGGCATGCTCTTGGCCACTCCAGTGTTGACCCACCAGACGCAGGTGATCCTTTCGCCTCAGCCTTCGAAGTAGCTGGAACTACAGGCGTGCGCTACCACACCCAACTAATTTTTTTATTTACTGTAGAGATGACGTCTCGCCAAGCTGCACAGGCTGTTCTCAAACCCGTGAACTCAGCCTCCCAAAGTGCTGAGATTATAGGCTTGAGCCACCACACCTGGCTAAAATGCATATTTGTATCCTGCTTATACACCTTAGGTAACCACCCACTGACATGTGAGACTGAGGCAAATGCACAGAATCCGAAATAACCCCAAATAATGCCATCTATTTTCAGTGTTGGCTACTCACAAGACTTGGGTTATGGCACAAAGTAAGTAGTGTATGGTTTACTGGTCTGAAGAGGGATATTTCTTTTTCTATTCATCATAATACAGTTGTAATAACAATCTAAGTTTTTTGTAGAATAGTAGTTCTTCCAAAAGTATCAATTTTTAGAAGTGGATATTTAAATTTTGTAAGGTAGGTGTTGTTTTGGAGCAAATACTTGTAACAGACCCTCTACAAAAACAAGTAGTACATTGTAGGAGGGAATAAAATAGCAGATTAAAAACCTGCCTCTAGTATCTACAAAAGGTATGAGGGTGAAGGGATTCTCCTTGGGTTTCAGATCCCAGTTCATGATTGCTGTGACAAGGGGAGTAAGAAGTGACATGACATTCCAGAGTGTTTGGTGGGAAAAGAAAAAGAGGTGAAAGGGAGTAATGCCAGCCTATGGCATGAGATGTCTGATAGTATATGGCACTGCCAAATCCAGAATTTCAGTAAAACGAAAAATTGTTTTTAATGTCACAAGTTATAACTCCAAGTCGCTGGGATCTTGCTTTCTCCAAGTTCAACTCAGCCCTTTGTCTAAATTAAGAGCAGTGTGGCTACCTGCCAAGCAGTGAGCTTGAGATGAAGAGGAAGTGCAGGAGTGTAATGGCAGGGGTTGCTTCTGCTGGACTTCAAGGTCCTTGGGACCCACTGGGATCTGTAACTTGGTTGCTACCTTGACAGCTGGAAGAGAAAGGGTAATGACAGCAGGTACTAGGGGTGCAGTGACACGAATGGAAGCATGGAGGAGGGGAATCAGGAAGGCTTAACCAAGAGAGGTGGTGTTCGCTTATACCAAGAAACCTCACCAGTTAGGTGCCAGTAAGATGTCATAATTATACCTTTACATATTTAGGTCTTTGTCTCTTTGAAACATTGTTTTCTGACTTCTAAAATAATCCATGCATTATGTAAAAATAAGGAAAAGACCTATAAAAAGTTCAGAAAAAATTAATCATCACTCATAAACTTACCACTCAAAGATAACCACCGACAACATTTTGATGTGCTTTTTTCCTAAACACGTTTTTAAATCAAAATTTGTATTCTTTGGTATAAAATATTTTATAATACGGTGCTTTTCACTTGGTAATAGGTACATTAAATATTACAGACATAAGAAAAAAGCTTATTGAAGCCCTTCCTCTATGCCCAAGTTCAGTCTTATGTTCAGAGGATGGAAAGATCACTTTTGGTTTTGAATGATCTGGAAGATTTCATGAATAGGTGGATATTTAAGAATGACAGAATTTTTGGAAGGCACAGACAAGGAAGGCAGATGTTTCAGGTGAAATAAATATAACAAATAAAGTTTTGAAGGTGAAACACATCAACTTGTCTGACGCACAGGGAATACTGGGAAGGAAGGAAGCGGTCTCACTGCTAAGTCCAGGGCTGTGAAGAGACAGAGGAATAACAAGAAGCAGGGAGGAAAGAAAAGGTGGCTGAGAGCCTTTGGGGTTGGAAACTCAGTCATCAGTGTTAACTTTGGAGGGAGGCTAACTCTCCAGTTCAGTTGGTGAGAGCAAAAGCAAGGAAACAGAGGTTGGCAGAGGCTTCTTCTTACACCAAGAAATTAGCTATGAAAAGAACAATAGAGGAGTAGCTCTACCTGGGGTTATCAGAGTCAGTATCAAGTATTCTTCTAAGATGGCAAACCAGTAAGACTTAGAGACGTCTCCCTTCAGATGGGAGAAGATAAGTACTGAAGTACAGAGAAAGAAAGATGAACGCTCTCACTCTCAATGATCTTAATTTTCTTGATAAAGAGGAGAGATCATCACCTGACAGAGGAGAAAGGTGGTAGACTTGGAGGAAATCAATAAAGAAAATGGAGTAGGACTACAGAGTAACCCTGTGTCCAGTTCAGGCTGAAGAGCATGGCTTTGTAGTGGGGCATGTTAATGGAGTCATACAATCTTCCCCAGAACACTATGAGTTTCAAAGCACCATCTCTAAATGAGATGGTGGCAGAATTAAGGGCTGGGTGCTGGCTGAAAGTCATGCAGAAGTCAGGATATCTGTGAGAGCAGCAGTCAGTAGTTGACCTTTGTAAATAGGTTGGAAGGAGGCTTCAAGGGACCTCACAGATTGGGTGACCTAAGGTGGGGTGGGAGATGGAATGCTTGGGAGGAATAGAGGGTATAAAGTACAGGTGCCTTGGAGGTGAATTTTAAGGGAGAAGATGGGGAGGGAGTGGTTATCTTCATACATATGTATAAGGTACCATGCAACCTAGAAACAAAAATGTGGAGAACAAATCAACTGGTTGAAATAAGCACAGAGAGCCTGATTTTGATAATTTGTTCTCCTAATTTGTGAATCAAACAGAATTTAAGAACACTGAAAAATGCACCAGCCCTGGAAATAATCTGACAGCAGAGTCTTCCATGAGAGTGGAGACCAGGGGCTGTAACTTGGGAAGGTTAGTCTGGCAGCCACCTGGCAGTCACTTTGCTGTACACAGAGAGGAAGGGCTCAGGTTAATGAAGCAGCTTAAGTTACTTAAAGGCATTAAGGTTACAAACTACGTAGTAGGAGGGGCGGGGTTATGTCAGCCACAGAACAAGGGTGCCTCCCACAGAAAGTGTACAAAAGGAAGTATGGAGAGAATGTAAAAACACAGGGAGACCATTTGCATCAGGAAGAAGTCTACCTTTCTTTCCTAACTTCCTATAAAACTAAAACACTGGATGGCACATGTCAAAACTAGCAGCTATAAATTCTTAAATGCATAAACAAATCTTTGAATTTTAAATTATGCAATATATTGGAATGTTAATAAGCAAGAAAATACAGCAGGGCTTTTTTTAAACCTATAGAATTAGAGTTAATCACTTGTACACTGCAACATAATGATGTACGATGATTTGAGAAAATGCAAGACCTTAAAGTTAAAAGCTGTTACCAAACCTCTTACTCTAAAATCTTGGTGTAATACATATTTTACACTAGGAGTTGAAGAGGAGGGAGCAACTACAAAAGGAGAAGCAAAAAATACAATACCTCTGGATTCATTATCCCTTCTTTTTTAAAACAGCTGTAAAACATGTCCATGGAAAATACTTCACTCCAAAGATATCCATAATATTGGCCATCATATCCCCCTGCCAAATGTCCAAAAGTAGCTGGCATATTTGTGCCTTTAAGAAAAGATACATTTCAATCAATATGATAGCAAAAGTTAATTATTAGGTTATAAGCTAGTTAAGATTTCCCTTTGGAAAGTCCTACTGTGGGAGGAGAGAGTGAATGATCTGATCTCACCTCTAGTACTCCCTGGGTTTATGTGTGCCCTGGGCCAAGATGTTTATAAACTTCTCTTCTGTGGATGGCTCAACCTCAGAGCTGGTTTCGGCCCTAAGCTCTGGAATGCTAACAATAGTTTCTGAGTCTTTGTCCACACCCATCATAGCTCAGAGTTTTAGAACTAAAGTCAGTCCTTTCTTATCCCTTAAACATGTATATATCTTGAAAGATTATTAACCCCACTTTTGGCCACATCTTTTTATATCTAAAATGTCTCAGAGTGGCACTTATTTTAGACTGATTCTTACTGAAAAAGAACTCTTTATTGATCCAATCTATCTGTAGGGCTACTTTATAAAGGATTTTGTAAAAGTGGCTTAAGACACAGTGCTCTATGACTTACAATAAACACAACACCCAAAGAGGTGAGAGGAACATAGACTGACTCAACTGACCATTCTTATCTTTATTATCGCTATAAATGTGGCTGATTCATTTTCTTAACAATTTCCTTGGTGAAAAAACATACACCTTATCAGTTACACATAAAAGCACAACCATTTATTGGTTTAAATACATACATATCACACCTGTAGTCCCAGCACTTTTGGAGGTGGAGGAGAGAGGATTGCCTGAGCTCAGGGGCTCGAGATCAGCCTCAGCAACATAGTAAGACCTCTTCTCCACAATAAATCAAAAAATCAGCTGGGCATGGAGGTACATGCCTGTGGTTCCAGCTACTTGGAAGGCTGAGGTGGAAGGACTACCTGAGCCCAACAGGTCGAGGCTGTGGTGACTGTGAGTGAGAATGAGACCCTGACTCAAAAACACACACACACATACACACACACACACACACACGAGGTTAGAAACTGCTAGTGAAATGCTTTAATTGACCACAGAACCAGAAAAGAGGTAGAATTTCATATTTCTCTCTAAAAATGCCCCTTCTGCCAATTTCTTACTGAAAATCACAGGGAAGTCATGCTGCATACAAGGAGGGAGGAGCCGGGAGTGGCTGCCAGCATGAATGGCTCTCCCAGCTCTGGGGTGGAGGCCAACTGCTCATGCCTGATTACACTAAAATGCTGCAAATCTGGAGCCACCTCTCCTTCAAGCGCATTTGGACAGGATTACTCATAAGGACATAGTATGCTTTATCTGAAAGTCATGGCCTGATTACAGAAATCAGAAACAAATTAGGTAATCTGTCTGACAAACCCCACCTCCCCTGCAGTGTTAGGAGAATGGCCTGTGCTTCACAGGGAAAACAAAATCAACTCATAGTGTTTACGTACCTGGAGTAGCTGCAATGCCTAAAATTTCTGAGCAGTATTTGGCATATTCACTTGCAGCGTCCAGTGATGTGTTGGTGTGGAGAGATTGATCAACTTTGCTCAAAACAATCTGGCGTAGGGTCAGAAGACCTGATAACATAAGAAAGTTTGAGTATGTTTTGGAAAAGAGAGAGGTGTGTGTTCTAATATTACAAGATCATAGATTTCAAAAATGGATTCCAGTAGTACTCATCACAAAATGGGAGCAAGACATTTTACTCTAAGATTTAAAGGAGATGTGGTTTTTTTTTTCCTCATAGACGTAAGCCCAGGGATCCCTATTCCAATATATTTTGTGTTCTTCACTCCTCATATTAGCACTCTTGGGGTACCATTTAAGGGGAAAATAAGTTCTATAGAAGAAGATGCCAGTGATTCTACATTAAGCAATTTGAATTTATTTTCATTTTCTAAAATTACAAATCATACCTGTGTTGACCAGTCTAGAAGCAACAAGTTTTTCAAGCAGATCATCTGTAATTGGACTTCCATCTATATAATGTTTTGACAATCTTCGGAGGGAATCAATGTCCCACACCCAATTTTCAAGCATTTGTGATGGTACCTCTACAAAGTCAGTTTCCACATTTGTTCCACTAAATCGTGCAAAATCGGTCTACAAAGCAAACAGATGTACTTTTTAAAGCACTGAACAAAAACTATGTGATGAATTATTATTAAGACTCATCAAAACTTGAGGTAGAATCAGAGTCAAATGCCCCTTTGAATGAGGGGTTAGAATAACCTCAAATTTAAGTGGAAATAAAATACAGCAGCTGAGCAGGGTTAAAAATTACCCCCAAAAATCTGATATTAAGGTAATAATTTCATTCTTTTGAGATAAGACAAACTTGGAACAATTATCAGGAAATCATAACTGAAAAAAACAGTCTTTTTAAAACTAAAAACAAGCCCTAAGCTTTGAAAGTAAACATGTTTTTGAAGAATTTTCCATAAAAAATGAAGAGATCCATCAGACAAGTGATTTCTCCCTAGCTCCTCCTTCCAAATGCATACTTCTGTTTACACAATACATGCCTTTCTGGGATACTCATTACTCTATTGCTTAACTACTCAAGTTTTAATCAAAATCAATTAAAGAGTTAAATTACAACATTATGGTCTGACAGTCTTTGTGTATGTGTGATGTTTTGTACTCTAAATTCTAAATGTGGTTCTAAGATAACCATGTGGTAGAAAGTCTGAGCTGTACCTATCAGACAAGATGTTTCCTTAAACTAAGAAGCCACTTCAGTGGAAGTTAAGTCTGTGGATTAACTGGCAAGTGGAGTGAGTTAAATGCTATAAGAGAAACAAAGGATCTATTTATTTATTTACTTACTGACCAACTTACTTATTTACTTATTTATCTATTTTACTGTAGGAGTTTCACCCTGTCGCCCAGACTGTAGTACAGTAGCACACCCATGGCTACTGCAGCCTCAATATGCTGGGCTCAGGTGATCCTTCTGCCTCAGCCTTCGAAGTAGCTGGAACCACAGGTGCATGCCACCACGCCCAGCTTATTTTTTGATTTATTGTAGAGACAAGGTTTTGCCAAGTTGCCCAGGCTGGTCTTGAACCCCTGGACTCAGGCAATCCTCTCACCTCTGCCTCCCAAAGTGCTGGGATTACAGGCATGAGCCATGGATGCACTCAGTCACAAAGGATATATTTAAAATTAGAGTACCCTGGGTAAAAATAAAGGAATTATTCTGAGGTCCTGGGCTAAGAGTTTTAAAAAAGTTTAAAAGAGTTTAAAATAAAACCAAAGTTTAGTGAATTCTTGAGTCAAATGTCAGAAAAGCTCTCAAGCAGAAAAATGGAGAGTCACTAGAACAGGTTAGTGTTTTTTGACCTTCACATAATCCTTCAAACACTTGTAAATTGCCACTGGCGGAGAAGACTCAGCATTTACCCGACCGGGTCATCTGCAGAAGGGGGTCCTGGTTCTGTTGTCTTTCCCTGAATCTCTGTCCTGTTTTCCTCTTCAGATGCTTTACATTCCAGCCTCCTCTCCCTGACTTCATCATCCCTGCGGCTCTAAAGGGAGGGGAAAGGGAAGAGGGACTTCACCACCAGAGAAGGCAGCAGATGGGGGGCCGAATCAGCAGCAAATAACCGCTCTGCTTTTGGCCCAGGGCAGAGGCACAGATGTCAACGCCATCTCACATTCTGCCTTCCTCTCTTTGTGCAAAAAAAGGTCTTGCTTGACTTCCCATTATAATTGTGCTGATTCTAGATAGGAAGAGCTGCAAATGTTGACAGGCCAAGAAAAACTAAATTTACTGGGAGCTGGAATTAGGCCACCTCTGTTGAGGACATCCCAATAGAAATTCTTGCCGGGAAAGAGGAATATTTTGCCTCATTCTGGTATATAATAGTCTAAGATTACACCCTATACTGTAGATAAAAGTCTTACACAATAATTATACTAGCCCACATCTTAAGATCTTTTACTATTTCAGATATAACAGGAGTACCTCAGAGACATCATGAGTTTAGTTCCAGACCAAGGCAATAAAGTGAATATCACAATAAAGTGAATCATACAAATTTTGGGGGTTCCCAATGTATAAAAAAGTTATGTTTATACTGTAGTTTCTTAAGTGTGTAAAAGCATTATATCTTAACAGCAATGTACATACCTTATTTTAAAAATGCTTCTTTGTTGCTGTTTTTTGTTTTCTGTTTTTGAGTCAGAGTCTTACTCTGTCGCCCAGGCTAGAGTGCAGTGGCACACTCACAGGCACTGCAGCCTCAAACTGTTGGGCTCAGGTGATCCTTCTGCCTTAGCCTTCCAAGTACCTGGACCCACAGGTGTGCACCACCACGCCCAGTTAATTTTTAAAAAGTTATTGTAGAGGTGAGATCTTGCCAAGTTGCCCAGGCTGGTCTCAGGCAATCCTCTCACCTCTACCTCCTAAATTGCTGGGATTAGAGGCATGAGATACCATGCCTGGCTTAAAAATACTTTATAGCTTAAAAATGCTATCATCTGAGCCTTAACAAGTCATAATCTTTTTGCTAGTGGAAGGTCTTGCCTCAATGTTGATGGCTGCTGACTGATCAGTATGGTGGTTGCTGAAAGTTAGGGTGGGACAACAGTGAAGTTTGCCACATCAATTGACCCTTCCTTTCACAAAAGATTGATCCAGAACGGATGCTGTGTTAGCAGGCAAGACAACAACATTAATCTCTTTGTACATCTCCATCAGAGGACTTACACGAGGTATACTGTCAAGGAGAAATGATTTTTGAAAGGAATCTTTTTCTAAGCAGTAGGTCTCAACAGTGGGCTTAAACTAGTCAGTATACCATAAACTGTAAACAGATGTGCTGCCATGTATGCTTTGTTGTCCCATTTAGATTTTCAGAATGGTAAATGAGCACTGGCTTCAACTTAAAGTCACCAGGTGTATTATCCTCTAACAAGAGAGTCAGGCTGTCCTTTGAAACATTAAAACCAGGCATTGACTTTTCCTCTGTAGCTTTGAAAGTCCTAGGCAGCATCTTCTTCCAATAAAAGGTTGTTTCATCTACACTGAAAATCTACTGTCTAGTGTAGTTACTTTCATCAATGATCATAGCTAGATCTTCTGGATAACTTGCTGTAATTTCTATATCAGCACTTGCTGCTGCACTTTGTACTTTTATATTATGGAGAAAGCTTCCTCCCTTAAATCTCATGAACCAGCCTTGGCTAGCTTCAAACTTTTCTTTTGCAGCTTCCTTACTGCTTTCAGACTTCATAGACTTAAAGACAATTAGAGCCTTGCTCTCAATTAGGCTTTGGCTTAAGGGAATGTTGTGGCTAGTTTAATCTTCTATCCAGATCACTATATGGTTTGGACTGTCTCCATGTGAGAAATCAGGTGGTTTTGTTTTCTTATCACTCATATGTTCACTGGAATAGCACTTTTAATTTCCTTCAATAACTTTTCCTTTGCTTTCACAACTTGACTAACTGGTGCAAGAGGTCATTTTCAGCTTTTGACATGTCTTCTCGCTAAGCTTAATCTTTTCTAGCTTTTGATTTAAAGTGAGAGATATGAGACTCTTTCACTTGAGTACGTAGACGCCATTGCAGGGTTATTAATTGACACAATTTCCGTATTGCTGTGCCTTAGGGAATAAGAGGCCCAAGGAGAGAGATGGGGGAAAGGCCAGGTAGTATAAAGCAGTCAGAAAACACACATTTATTGATTAAGTTCACCACCTTATATGTGTATGGTCTGTGGTACCTTAAAAGAATTACATGAGTAAGATGAAAGGTCACTGATCAGAGATCACCATGACATACACAATAATTATGAAATACTTTGAAATATTGCGAGAATCCCCAAAACACAACATAAACAAAGTGAACAGTCTGTTGGCAAAATAGCACTGACAGACTTGCTTGAAGCAAGGTTGCCACAAACCTTTAATGTGTTAAAAAGTATAGCATCTGTGAAGCACAATAAAACAAATAGCAATAAGATGAGGTATGCCTGCATACTAGGCTCTTTATATGGATTATCTGATTTAGATCCCAAAACTACGGTATGAAGTAACTATTCTCTTCATTTCTGAGATAAGGAGACTGAGGCATACAGAGATTAATGGTATAATTAGTATGTGAAACCAGGCAGTCTGACTTTATAACTCATAATCTTAACCACAAATGCTATACTGTCTCTGCTGTACAGAAGAAAAATAAGAGTTAAATTATGGTATTACTAAATGGCTAAATTTTCTTGGAAGAGACTTAAAATAGACAAGTCTTATATTAAATTCTTATTTATGTGAAGAGTTAAAGTGAATTTTTAGTGTGCTCCCTTAGAAATTTGACGACTTCTATATGTTGGGTGATTTTTCAAAGATCAAACATGAGGCTGAGGTGTAAAGGCCAGCCTTAGTAATCATTCTGAACTCGGGATTCTGTAATCCTTAACTGCATGACTTTCTAAAGATTATGGTTTTTAAATGGGCACTAACAGAGCAATTAAAGACAAAAATCACACCATCAGCTATCACCATATAATATATTGACAAAATCCTGTTTGTGTGAAGATTTTTCAAAGTCAGTATCTGCAAATTCAGAAGGAAATCAATCCCAAATAACAACAAAAAAGTGTGTGTTTGGGGGGGAGAGTTCAGCATCCAGAAAAAACACGAACAAGTGAATAACTCATGAGTTACGGTAAAAATTGGATAAAATAAGAATCAGCACAGTTATGTCATGCAGAGAGGACTTACTCTATCCAAAAGTCATTTTGTAGTGATGGAGAGAGCACAGCAAATGAATGAAAGACCAACGATGTCTACTAAAGAACAAACGGACATGTCTGTAAGGAGTAAAAACTAAAAATAACCCCCCCGCTTACTAATTTCCCGAAAGTTGGTCATGCTGCTTCTCAGCCCTTTGGCCTACATCATTTAAATGATTTTCAAAAGAGGGCCGGGCTCGGTGGCTCAGCCTGTAATCCCAGCGCATTGGGAGGCCGAGGTGAGTGGAGGATACGAAACTCAAAGGCTCCATTTTTAGCAAAAGACTGAATTCGCAAGAGCAAGGAATCCACGGTCAGCCACGGTGGATGCCTGCCCAGAAACCCTGGGCATGACACACACGATCTGGTAGCCTGCTGGGTTCTCACCGGCAAAGCAGCATGGCTGTTGGTCTAGCACTCAGGGTCGACCAGCCAGCAAATGCCATTCTCCAGTTTTTAAATTACAATCCGAAAAGCCCTAAAAAAAACAGGACCATGCATAGCTTTCCACATGAATATCTGAAGGTGTCGGTAATAAATTGCTCACTACTGATGTGAACACACCTCCCCGACGATGCGGCGCTCTACTAAAACACGCAGGCACGGCCCCCAGTAGTGACGTCACAGCAGCGCACGGGGCGGGGGCGGGGCCCCCGTCACGTGGCGCCGGCTGTTGCGCGCGCCGGCTGGGCGCGAGGGTGCCGGGCGAGGCCCCGGGCCCGCGCCGTGGCCGCGGCCGCCACCGCGCCTGGAGCCCGCCCGATGTCTGGCTGCTCAGCCCGCAGACCGCTGTGCGCCCCCAGGCAGCTCCACCGGCTGCGGCTCCTGGGGCTCGCATCAGGGCTGTGGTGGGAGGAAGACGCAGCAGCCGGGGTCCCAGCAGGCCGTGCTCCTGTGCTGCGGGTGTGTGGAAGGGTTTCTAAGGGCAAGGGTCACCGTCCGCTGTTTCTGTTGTGGGTGCATTTTTGCATCTGTGATCCGGACAGTTTATTTCAACTTCAGTGAAGTGACTCAGCCACTTAAGTATGTGCCGATCAAGAGGTCTGGGCCCCAGGACCATTTCCAAAAAAATTCTATCTCCGTTTCACTCGAGGTCCAAGTCGAGTCTGAGAGCCACAGTTCAAAGGAAACAAAACTGGTGATGAAGACCCAGAAAAAGGCCACCAGAAATTATCTTCTGAATTAGGTATGATTTTTTTTTTTTTTTTGAGTTGGAGTCTCACTCTGTCACCCAGACTGGAGTGCAATGGCTGCTCCTGGCAACCGTAGCCTCGACCTGCTGAGCTCCGGGGATCTGCCTTGGTCTTCCAAGTAGCTGCAACTACAGGCACTCACTACCACGCCCAGCTAAAGGTATGATTTTTTTTTTTTGAGTTGGAGTCTCACTCTATTGCCCAGACTGGAGTGCAGTGGCCGCTCTCGGCCACGGCAGCCTCGACCTGCTGGGCTCCGGCGATCCTTCCTCCTCAGCCTTCCACGTAGCCGGAATTACAGGCATGCGTTACCACACCCGGCTGATTTTTTGATTTATTGTAGAGATGAGGTCTCGCTGCCCAGGCAGGTCTCGAATCTGTGGGCTCATGGCATCCACTCATCTCAGCCTCCCAAAGGCGTGGGATTACAGGCTGAGCCACCGAGCCCGACTAAAGGTATGATTTTTAATGAAGGTGATGAGGATTTGAGTGATCAGGGCTATCAGAAACATGCCTTTAACATGCTTATCAGTAACTGCTTGGGCTACTGCAGAGATGTGCCAGACACAGGCATGCGGCATGTAAAGAAAAGTCCTACTCCACTGACCTGGCAGTTGCTAGTGTTGTTATCTGTTTCTATAATGAAGCTTTTTCTGCCTTCCTCTGGGCGGTGCACAGTGTTATAGAATGCACGCCAGTGCACCTTCTTCATGAAATCATCCTCATGGATGACAATAGTGACTTCGATGATTTGAAAGAACTAGATGCATATGTTAAAAAATACCTTCCTGGAAAACTTAAAGTAATATGAAATACAAAGCATGAGGGACTGATTCAAGGAAGAATGATTGGAGCAGCCCACGTGATAGGAGAAGTCCTTGTTCCTGGACAGCCACTGTGAAGCTAATGTGATGTGGCTGCAGCCCTTGCTGGCCATCATCTGCGAAGACTGGCAGACTGTGGTGTGTCCAGTGATTGACATCATCAGCACTGACACACTCACCTACAGCTCATCCCCTGTCGTTCGTGGAGGGTTCAACTGGTGGCTGCACTTCCAGTGGGATCTTGTCCCCTTTTCTGAGCAAGGAGGAGTGGAAGGAGCCACTGCACCAATAAAGTCACCTACAATGGCTGGAGGATTGTTTGTCATGAACAGACAGTATTTCCATGAACTTGGACAATATGACAGTGGCATGGATATCTGGGAGGAGAAAATCTGGAAATATCATTTCGGATCTGGATGTGTGGAGGGAACCTCTTCTTCATCCCTTGCTCTAGAGTAGGACACATTTTCCGAAAAAGGTGACCCTACAGATCTACTAAAGGCTGGAACATCATGACATATAACTTTTTGAGGCTGGCACACGTCTGGTTGGATGAATACAAGGAGAAATATTTTTCCTTAAGACCTGAGCTGAAGATCAAAAGCTATGGAAACATGCTGAATTGAGTGAACATGCTGAATTGAGACAGAAGTTGGGTTGTAAATGGTACTTGGATAATATCTACCCAGAGATGCAGATATCTGGGCCCCAGGCCACACCCCAGCAACCCATTTTTATCAACAGAGAGCCAAAACACCCCAAAGCCCTTTAACGTGGAGGGCTTTAATTACCTTTAGACCAACAAAAGTCTGGTGACCCAGGGCTGTCCAAGTCAGAAGGGAGGCCTGGCCATGCTTAAGGCCTGCAACTACAGTGACCCAATTCAGATCTGGATTTATAATGAAGAGAATGAATTAGTTTTAAATAATCTCCTTTGTCTGGATATGTCAGAAACTCGTTCATCAGACCCCTTCTGACTCATAAAGTACCACAGCTCAGGAAGATCCCACCAGTGAACCTTTGGGAAAAATAATCGGCCTACCAGGTGTCTGTTGGGCAGTGTCTAAGAGCAGTGAACCCACTGGATCAGAGAAGCTCTGTTGCTATGGCAACTGTGATGGCTCCTCCTCACAGCAGTGGCATCTGGAGGGCTAGGTGGACACCACAGTGGGAGCGGTGATTCCCCAGGCTTTGGCTCCTCTGTAAAGTGTGTGCTTGAGAAGGAATGTTGTTGGTGCCAGGAAAGCTGTGAGTAGGGGGAGCCATCTTGGAGATGTTAACCATTTCCCTGTCTTCCTGGAGAAGCCTGGACATGTTGGCAGAGGTGACAGAGCAGATCTGAGCAAGATGGGAGCACTGTGTGATGGCGGTGAAGAAGTATGCTTCCCCAAGATGTTAAGTTCATTTCTGAGCTGCTATTAGAATTTCTTGCTTATAGAGGGAAACCAGAATATAATATTAAGTCTAGAGTTGGGTTTTACAGGATAAAACCCAGGAAATGGATGTTTCTATTCAATTTTATTTATACCTCTTCTTAATCCCCTTTAATGGAATGTCATTTATCAGATCAGGAACTTGTCATAATTTCCTTTCTTAGAAGATTTCACAGGAGACAGTTAAGTTTTTTTTTTTAACTGCTCTTATCATTTGTTTACTGTGTTCTAAAGAGGTAATTAAAACAATCCACATTACCTTTAACTTCAGGAGGCATCATTTATAAGACTATTTAAGAGGCAGTTATCTATTATAAATTATTTTGATAAATGATGATACTATCAACATTTAAAATAAAGGATCCTTTTGATTATTTTTAAAAAACTCACACATAAAATAATTCAATGAATTTTTTTTTGCACATACTTCAGAGAGTTTTAGGGCAATTTTGCTGCCGATATTTCTTTTTTTTTTAAGTTGGAGTCTCACTCTGTTGCCCAGGCTGGAGTGTAGTGGTATGCTCATGGCCTCCAGAACACTCCACCCAATGACCACAATATACATTCTACTCAGCACCGCATGGAATGTACTTTAAGATTGACCACATACTTGGCCAAAAATCAAGCATAAACAAATTTCAAAAGTTTGAAATTTTGTCATGCACCTTCTCAGACCACAGTGGAATAAAAATAAACATAGAACACCAACAAGCTTCCCCCTAAACCCACAAAGGCGTGGACACTAAACAGCACGATGCTAAACAACTCCTGGGTCAACAATGAAATCAAAACAGAGATTAAAAGATACCTGGA
>NW_007246435.1:485431-485801 GCF_000164805.1 Carlito syrichta
TGATGAACATAGATGTCAAAATTCTCAACAAGATCCTAGCAAACTGGATTCAACAACACATCTCAAAAATCATCCATCATGACCAAGTAGGCTTCATCCCTGTGATGCAAGGCTGGTTCAACATTCGCAAGACAATAAATGTAATTAAATATATCAACAGACATCAAAACAAAAACCACATGATTATGTCATTTGATGCAGAAAAAGCTTTTGATAAAATCCAGCACCCCTTCCTGATAAAAATCCTCGAACACCTAGGCATACATGGAACATACATCAAAATAGTAAAGTCCATCTATGAGAAACCCACAGCCAGCATACTCCTAAACAGACAAAAATTGGAACCATTTCCCCTGAAAACTGGAACAAG
>NW_007246436.1:0-8001 GCF_000164805.1 Carlito syrichta
AGTCTGGGCGACAGAGTGAGACTCCGACTCAAAAAAAAAAAAAGAAAAATAGTATATACAAGGGTACTTAATGAAGCATTACTTGGAATAGGGGGGAAAAGCAACCAGTAAATGTTCATCAATAATTAAACGATGGATTCCATAAAATGAAAATATGTGTGTTTATTTTTTAAAATGAGGCCGATCTTTATGTACTGATGTGGAACTCTTCGTGATATCAAACCAAAATTCCAAGCACAGAACAGTGTTAATATGCTGTCATCTATGTTGAAAAAGAATACACATTCCAATATATTTGGTTTCATACGCACGGAGTGTCTTTGGAGGGACTCAGAAGAGGCTAGGAACAGTGCAGGAGGGGAAGGGTCATCTGAGCCCCCTCTTCCCACGTGGCGACGGGCTGGCTTGGAAAACCGGCTCTCTTGCATGATATAGGAGGAGGAGGCAGATTCTGGTGTCGAGAACTAGCATCAAGTGTCCCAAAGGCGTCTTAGCTTTGGGGACAGGCTTGGTCTTGTCCAGATAGGCACTTCCTCAAGGGTAACTCCCTTCAGCTGTCCCAACAGAACCACATGCCTGCTGCCTGGTGTGGACTTGTTCCCCCCGCCCGACCTGCCTGAGGGGGTGTGGACAGCTAACATTTACCCAGGCCCTGCCCTAGGAGATGAGGGAGATAGCACTGGCCTCTCCTCTCTTCCCCATTCTTCCTCCCACCCCGCCCCCAGACACACCACTCCCCGCCAACAGGTCTGTCCTGAAGCACCTGGAAGTTGGGAGGAAACTGCAAGGAGAGGCCTGACTCCTCCTGTAAACAAAGAAGGATCCCACTGAAAGACAGATGGCTTTATCATGAGTCAAAGTCACTTAATATGAAAATGGTTTTTATTTCCCAGTACAAAGCCAGATACTAAGACTATGAAAAACTGGCCAGAGGCCATGAAGGACCGAAGACCCTCTTTGGCCTGGTGCCCTTGACGCGGTGCAGTGCCACAGGGTCCCGGGGACAGCAGCAAAAGCCTCGGGCCAGTGGTGAGGTGGGCAAGGGAGGCCACCTGCCAGCTCCCCCCACCTCCCGGGGTAGGGGTCTGAGGTTCGTGGCTGCCACTGGGGGCCACCGGTTCTCTGGCCCAGCAATGAACTGGAGGAGGGCGGGAGGAGCCGGGACGGGGCAGACAGGTGCAGGAGGTGTGAGCCTCTCCACACCGGGAAGCTCCGTTTTTATCCCATGGCTGCAGGTGAGCATCGTAGGGCAAGAGCTGAGAATGACATTAGGGCGCTCCTGCCCACAAAGGCACCTTCAGTCTCTCCGCCACATCCCGATGATAAAGTCTGGAGCCCTTGGACAAGTGGACGTGGGTCTGAGACTTAAGGCTTTTGGAAGTGAGCCTGTCGTGACAGGGTCTGGGGACTCCGGGGGAGGTGCTAAGAGGTGTGTGTACGGGTGACAGGTGAGCCGCTGGTCCTCTCTTTAGTATCTAGGGGTACGTGTGAGGGCTCAGGCCTCGCCCTCCTGTCCGCTGTCATCCATGCTGGCCTGCCTCACCACCTTCCGGATCCGGGGTGTGGAGGAAATGCCAGCTTCTCCCCGCCCATCTTCCTGCTTCTCGAAGTCCCCGGTCCGGCTGGCCACCAGGGCAGCGCCCTGGAGGGCAACCACAGCCTGGTGGGGCTTCAGGGCAGGCCAAGGCCCCTTGCCCGCCTGCTGGCCTCCCTTGGCCCTCGAGAGCAGGGGGCAGGGCCGTGGCGATTCTTCGTCTGAAGACTCATGGGATGAGAACACCTGGACGGGGACGAGTGTAAGAAAGATTAGCCGGGCATGGTGGCGGGCACCTGTAGCCCCAGCGGGAGGCTGAATCAGGAGGATCGCTGGAGCCCAGGATGTCGAGGTTACAGTGAGCTATGATTGTGCTCTCTAGCCTGGGCGACCGAGTGAGACCCTGTCTCTAAAAAAAGAAAATGAAAAAGAACAAAAAGGAAGAAGAGCCTGGGGAAGTTTTTCCAGGGTAGGGGGCTGTGAGCGTAGAGCCAGGAAAAGGGTAAGAGTGGAATGTTTGTTGAATGCCTACAGGAAAACCGAGCTGTTCGCAGGCCGCACTTCCCTGGGAGGGAAAACAGCACACCAGCCCCGCTGCCTCTGCCCCCTGCACCCTACCTCCAGGGAGCTTTCTCCTGCCCCCAGAAGCCCTCCTCAGCCTGTGCCACCCCTGGAGGCCTGGGCCTCGCTTCTCTCCCCTCTGCCTTTGTGCAGTCAGCCCCGCGAGCCACAGAGACACCTCCTGGTGACAGCTCTTGAACCGGGCGTATGAGTGCGTGTGTCTGGTGCTGGGTGAGGACCCCCTGCCTTTGGCAATACCCACACCTGCCCATCAGTCCTCCAAGCCTCCCCGTTCTTCCTTCGGGACCCAACACCTCCTCCAGGAAGCCCGGCCCCATGTTCCCGCCCTCAGTGGACTCCTTCCTCCAGGTCGGCCGTTTGGCCCTAAGTCACGCGTGGGGCCTGGCTTCCCAGGACAAGGGCCAGCTTCCGGTCAGAGACTTGTGCTCTGCAGCACTTAGCACAGAGGGTGCTCCCTTACTCAGTACTTGGCCGGTGTGAGTGCTAAGACCCCTCTCCCACCCCATCCTTTAACTCCTGGGATCTGGGAGGGGCTTCAGAGACCATCTTACCCGCCCCCATGTCCTGGAACCTGCCTGCGACCTCGGGGCTGGCTCAACAAGGGGCCCTCAGAAGAGGCCTGTCCCTTGTCCCTGCTCCCAAGGACTACTCTCCAGTCTGTGTCCAGCGCCCTCGCCTGCCCTCGCCGGGTCTTCCTGGCTGCTCTGAGGGGCCTAGGATGTGCTCTCTGTCCTCAGGTACACTCCCGGAATGGGCTAGAGATGCTTGGCACTGATATTATCGAGCAGACCGAAAGAAGCAAGGACCAGGTCCCAGGGTCTCGACCTCTCAGGAGACCCCCTCTTTAGCCCAGGTAGCCCCTGCTCGGGCCGGAAGTCCCAGTCCTAGGCCCTCCCATTCTCTCCCATGGCCCCCCAAGGCAGGCCAGCTCCCCGGCCCCACCCTGACCTCTGGCAGGTCACCAGCCGCTGAGGTGCCCTCTGGCTCCAGGGAGGGCTCCAGGAGACTGATGGAGCGCATGACCCCTCGGAGGTTGATGCGCGGCCGCGGCCCAGGCTTTGCCTTCGGGGCCACCTGGCTCTCCTCCGAGCCGGTGACCTTCACCTCCCCACCACCCCCTGGTTCTGGTGGAAGAGGTAGGAACGATGGAGAGACTTCAGGGGCCGGGGGCTCCTCCGGGGAGACCCTCCCCGCTTTCTGCTCCCAGACGTGGCTCTGGCGGCTGTGGGGGGGTGGCCTTAAGTCAGCTTCGAGCGATCCAGCCGCCACCCCGGCCCACATGCCCTCGCCCCCTTCCGCTGGCTCCCCACCCACACCTGGCAGTCAGGATGCCCTGGTAGGTTTGCAGCTGGCGCAGGAAGCCAGGGTTGGGGCGGGCGACGGGCCGGAGTTCCTGCACGTGGTGCAGCGCTTGCTCCAGGCTCCAGCCATACTGCTTCATGGCGTAGGCCAGCACCGTGGCCGCCGAGCGGCTGACGCCCATCTTGCAGTGGACCAGCACCCGGGTGCCCTGCGCTCTGTGGAGGTGGGACACGGTCAGTTTCCATCCCTCCCCTCCCGGGGCAGGACAGAGGACCGGGAACACGGGGAGCAGGAAGGAAGGACACTGAATGCCGGAAGGGGTGACACGTGATGGCAGATGGCCAGGAGGAGGGCGCCGGGGACCGTGTGAAGCCAAGGTGGGGTGGGCTGGGGCCAGCCACCAAGACGTAGGGTGGCGGCCGGAGCCGGGAGGACCTGACCTCGCAGCCTCGATGAAGCAATGTGTCTCTTTCCAGTAGGGCAGCAGCTGGGCCGACTCCTCGTCCCAGAGACGCACGTTGTGGTAGGTGAAGCGCTCGGGGTAGAAGTTGTCGATCTCCCGGGCCATGTTCAAAATGTGGGTGACCCTGTCCCAGAGGGCCCAAGGCCAGGCTGATGTGAGTAGGGACCCCAGGCCTGGCCAGCCCTGGGCCTCTCTGTTTAGTTCTTATTTCCAAGTCAGGTGGCAGCAGCTGTGATCATGGGGAAGAGAACTGACCCGGCTGGCAGACAACTGTGACCTTGAGCAAATCATTTGACCTTGCTGGGCTTGAGATTCCCTAGTCCAGATGGTCAGGTCACCTGCCCGCCTGTCATTCTCGGAAATTAGTTAAAGAACAGCTTTTGCGCCAAGCAGTGGGCTCACAGGGTTATAGCGGCTCGCCTAGAAGCCCGTGGTGGGCGATGCCAGGTACCTAACAGAGCAGGTAGCCAGGTCCCCACCCAGAGAAGAGCAGGGGAGAGGAGCCTCTTTCTGCTTGGAAAAGGCAGCAAAGGGCTCAGCTGAGCCTTATGTCGGCTCATACTCCTCCTTCCCAGATATAAGATCAGTGCTCTGAATCAGTGGTCCCAACTTTTGGATTTCATGGGCTAACAAAATGTTTTTTGGGTTTTTTTTTTTTTTTTTTGAGTTACGGTTTCACTCTGTCACTCAGCCTCGACCTGCTAGGCTCAAGCAATCCTTCCGCTTAAGCATTCCAAGTAGCTGGAAACAACAGGCATGCGCCACCACATCCAGCTAATTTTTTAATTTATTGTAGAGACAAGGTCTCACCATGTTGCCCAGGCGGGTCTTGAACCTGTGGGCTCAGGCAAATCCTCTTGCCTCTGCCTCCCAAAGTGCTGGGATTATAGTCACGAGCCACCGCGCCCGGTTAACAAAATATTTAAAAAGAGTTTTCTCAAAGGGGGTGTGGAAAAAGGAGGGAACGTGACTGACATAGCTGCCTATTTTGGTTTCCGCCTAGGAAGGAGGTTGCTACTGCCATTATTTCACTCAAGAAATGTTTGTCACCAAAGAAATATAAGGGCCAGGCACGGTGGTGCATGCCTGTAATCCCAGCACTTAGGGAAGCCGAGGCAGGAGGACCGCTTAAGGCCAGAAGTTCAAGACCAGCCTGGGCAACATAGCAAGACCTCATCTCTACAAAAAAATCAAAAAATTAGCTTGGTGTGGCAGCGCGTGCCTGCAGTCCCAGTGACTTGGGAGGCTGAGGCAGGGGGATCACCTGAACCCATGAGTTTGAGGCTGCAGTGTGCCATGACGGTGCCACCGCACTCCAGCCAGAGCGACAGAGTGAGACCCTGTCTCTGTACTTGCTTTATGGCGTGCTCAGGAGAGAAGAGTGGACCGGGGCTGGCTGGCAGGGCAGCCGGGTCGCCGTCCTGGCCCGGCCTGAGCCCACACCAGGGCAACAGTCCAGGGGCCGAGCGCTGGCAGTTGCTGAGGGTGGCCTGGGGGTCTCGGGAGCTGGCCAGGAGAACCATGGTGGAGGCGGAGAGAAGGGGAAAGAGGACGGGCAGCCTGGAGGGGGCGTCACCCTACCCGTTCCTCTGCAGCTCCTCCAGGTTGGCCGCGTTCCACTCGGAGCCCTGTGGATGGGGGGCAGCTCAGTCGCCCTGGCCTCCAGCCCCCGCCCTCGGCGGCCCCTCCAGCTGCAAGCGGTCCCGTCCCCCTCGGCTCAGCCGTGACTCACCAGGTAGAGGTGGGGGAAGATGCGGGAGGCCCGGTCCTGCTGGGCCATGAGCAGCAGCGTCTGGTTGTCGATGAAGTCACGGTACTGCCGGAGGGGGCAGCCCAGGCGCAGCTCCAGGGCCTGGCGGATCTGCAGACGGAGCCGGAGGGAAGCCAGGCTGCGGGCTCTGCGGTGCCTGGACCCCCGCCCCGCCCTCTGGGGCCTGAGGACAGCACCCTGTCCTGTCTGGACAGCCTGGGCTGAGGCCACGGCCTCTGGGAATGGCTGAGGACAGAGAAAAGCAAGGTAGGAGGGGCTCCCGGGAGAGCAAGCTCTCGGCCCCGCCCACCTCTTTGGAAGTGATGCTCTCGAGGTCGCTGGCGTCCAGCAAGTCCCACAGCTCAGCCCGGATGGCCTGCTCCATCTGCTCCTGTTCCGAGGGCCTGGGAGCAGAGCGACTGAGGGGTCTCCTCCCCTCTCCACCAGGGCACCCCCCCGCCTTTCCTGCCCACCCTCCACCCAGGCGCTCCCCGCCCCGCGCTGACCGGCCAGGCTCGGCGCTGGGAGGTCGCAGCGACTCCAGGTCGGCCATGGCCATCCACTCGTTGACACAGCTCTGGTCCGAGTTCAGTCTCTCCTGGTAGTGGCCGGCCCAGGTGAGGGCACTGCCACCTGGCACGAGGCCGCTGCCGAGAGCCGCCTCACAGGCCTGGTGCAACACCTGGAGCGTGGCCCTGGGACAGGAGAAGAGGCTGGGTCACACCGTCCTCCCTGCTGCCTTCCTCAGGGAGCCGCGGCCCTCTGAGAAGGTGAGGCCGGCCAAGTCGGCCGGACTCCAGCGCTTACCACATGGTCTGGACAGAGATGGGCTTGAAGATTCGGCTCTGGCCACCAGACGTCACGCTGAAGCCCCTGCAGGAGACCAGGCCAGGGTGGAACCAAACTCTAGGCTCTGGGACAGAGAGCCGGCCCATTTGCCAGACACAGGAGGCCGAGGACCAGAGAAGTTGGATAACTTGCCCAGGATCACACAGCAAATCTGAAGTAGGGCTGCGAGTAGGCCCCAGACCCCGACTCCCCGCCTAGAGCTCTTCCCCAGTGCCCAGTCCCCTTGTCCTCTCTGTCCCGCTCAGTTATTCCACCCTCCTGGCCTCTGCTCTCCCCTCTTGCCCCCCGCTCCAGTGGTCATCTCTTACCCATCTCCATCTAAGTACACCTGGGTGTCGCTCCAGAGGGACAGGACCAGGCCCAGGGTGCAGCTGGGGGAGCTAGCAGGGGACAGAGGAGAGCCACTGCCACCCAGGCCTTCACCTCCTCCCCCTCCCTTCCTCTCCCTGCTCCCACCTGCCATCAGGGAAGTCCACCCCCAGGAGGACGGTCTCATCTTGGCTCTGATGTTCTCTCGTGGAAACCACCAGCAGGTAGCGGAGCCGGGGAGGCCGGGCTGCCTCCAGCTGGGCTGCCTGGGGAAGATGGGGAGGGACAAGCCCAGGGTCACAGCGGCCCCAAGGACCCAGTTCCCCCATCCCTGGATAGCCCCTGGCCTAGAACAGTTGCCCACCTCGCTCCGTTCCCATCCCCCCTCTTCCCAGATATGAGATCAGGGGCTCGGATCCAGTGGTCCTCGACTTTTGGATTTCATGAGCTACCAAAATGTTTAAAAAGAGCTTTCTCAAAGCGGGGGTTTGTGGGAAAGGGGGGGAACGTGACACAGTTGCCCACTTTTGGCTTCTGCCTAGAAAGGAGGATGCCACTGCCATTGTTGCACTCAAGAAATGTTCATCACTGGGAAAATAGAAGGGCCAGGTGCAGTGGCTCGTGCCTGTAATCCCAGCATTTAGGGAGGCTGAGGGAGAAGGATCGTGTGAGTTCAGAAGTTCAAGACCAGCCTGGGCAATGCAGCGAGACCTCATCTCTACAAATTAGCTGGGTGTGGCAGGCTCGATGGCTCAGCCTGTCATCCCAGCACTTTGGGAGGCTGAGGCGAGTGGATTGCCTGAGCCCGCGGGTTCAAGACCCACCTGGGCAACTTAGCGAGATCTTGTTTCTACAATAAAAAATCAGCCGGGTGTGGTAGTGCGAACTTGTGGTTCCAGCTACTTCAAAGGCTGAGGCAGAAGGATCGCTGGAGCCCAGCAGGTCGAGGCCGTGGTGACCGGGAGCCTGCCACTGCACTCCAGCCTGGGCGACAGAGTGAGAGTCTACCTCAAAAAAAAAAAAAATTAGCTGGGGGTAGCAGTGCATGCCTGTAGTCCCAGCTACTTGGCAGGCTGGAGTGGAGGATCGCCTGAGCCCAGGAGTTTGAGACCAGCTTTGGCAACACAGCAAGACCTTGTCTCTACAAAAATAAATAAATTATAAATAAATAAACATTAAAATATTAGTGAGGTATGGTGACACACGCCTGTA
>NW_007246436.1:8021-9449 GCF_000164805.1 Carlito syrichta
AAAAAAAAAAAAAATTAGCTGGGTGTAGCAGTGCATGCCTGTAGTTCCAGCTTCTTGGAAGGCTGAGGCGGAAGGATAGCCGGAGCCCAGCAAGTCGAGGCTGCAGTGGCCGGAGGCGGCCACTGCACTCCAGTCTGGGCGACAGAGTGAGACTCCAACTCAAAAAAAAAAGGAATATAAGGAGGTGACCTCACAATAAAGACAGGGCTTCCGTTATAAATTCCATTTTATGGCTGGGCGCTGTGGCTCACGCCTGTAATCCCAGTGCTTTGGAGGCAGAGGGGAGAAGACCGCCTGAGTCCACGGGTTCGAGACCCGCCTGGGCAACTTGGCAAGACCTCATCTCTACAATAAATAAAAAAATTAGCCGGGCGTGGTGACGCGCGCCTGTAGTTCCAGCTACCTGGAAGGCCGAGGTGGAAGGATCACCTGAGCCCAGCAGGTGGAGGCTGTGGTGGCCATGAACGTGCCACTGCCCTCCAGCCTGGGCAAGAGTGGGACTCCGACTCAAAAATAAATAAATTCTGTTTTATGAAGATGGGCTGTGCCTTGCTTTTCGAATCTCGGCATGGACAGTGAGTTGTCCCCAAGTTGACAGGCCTTCTGGAGCTTTGCCCAGGCTCCCACCGGACCTCACCCCTCCAGGGTTTGAGCCCTCCCCCCCCGCCTGGGCGTCCAGCATTCCCACCCCCAGTGTGTGCTCAGCAAGCCCTCAGAGGCACTGGTCTGTTTTGGGACAACTCATCAGGGAAGACATCTGCTGGCTGAACAGAAGCCCACCTCTGTGAATTCCCAACTTGGGGACCTGATTTGGCTCAGAGTACAAGCCCCACCCAGACCTGCAGACATGACCTCCACCCGCAACAGCAGGGTCATCGGGTTTGGGTGACCGCTCCACTCCCCAGGGTGGCGCCTGCCCTCACACCATCGCTCCCGGCACAGACACGCCTGGGCTCTGACTCGCCCCCAGACCCTGGGGGGGTCTCATCTCTCCCCTCTTGGATGGGCTTCCTCACCAGGCGGATATCATCCTGTGGCCTCAGCAACCCCACCATGAGGTGCAGACGCTTCTGCTGCTCCTGCTTCCGGGGACTCTGGGGCCCCTGTCCCCCGTCGTCCGTCTGGTCCCCGTGGGTTTGCTCCTCACCCGGGGATTCCTCTGCTGGCTCAGGGCTGGTGTCCACTGCCTCGCCGGTATCCCCTCCATCCTGCAGTCCCAGGACAGCCCCACGGAGCACCGCAAAGCTCTGCCTGGCAAGGTGGTGAGGACACCATTATAGCCCCCCGTGTCTCTTTAGGGCAAGGGTGCCCAAACCCTACCACACATCAGACAACCTGGAGGGCTGCTGAAACAGATTCTTGGGCCCCATCCCCAGTCAGCAGGACTAGACCCGAGGCTGAGATTTTGCATTTCTTTTTTTTTTTTTT
>NW_007246436.1:9752-10439 GCF_000164805.1 Carlito syrichta
ACTCACCTCAGCCTCCCAAGGCACAGGATTACAGGCTGAGCCACCGAGCCCGGCTGATTTTGCATTTCTAATCGGTTCTCTGGTGATGCTGCCCTCAGCAGGGACTCAGTCTCAGGAGCTCCCAGCCCCTGTTCTTGCTTGTCTGTGTCTTTGCCCGCCCTCCTGCCTAACTCAGGAGATGCCACAAAATTGGCTGGGGACCCAGGAGTCCTCAGGCCTGTCCTCCCATCCTGCCCTTAGGCTTGTGACCACTGGCCCGAGCCAAGGTCCGGGGCAGGGAGGAGCCCCAAGTGACCAGGGGGAAGGGAAAAGCATTTGACATGGCCCCCAAATTCAGCAGTGAGTTGTAGCCACGAGTCCTCCAAGTCCAGAACGGACATCTAGAGTCCAGCATGGCAGCGGCCGGGCCTGGGTGGATGGAAGGTTCTGTGTGGGGAGGGGGGTGCTCACCTTCGCTGGAGTCGACTTCTCCGCTTGACCGCCTGGTCCTGCTGGGAAACAGCCCCCAGGAGGGCGTGAGAGCAGGGAGGCCTCTCCTGTCCCCTCACTCAGGAATGTTGAGTGGGGGGGGGGAATCTGGGGACCCTCCCGGTTCTTTGTTGGGGGGGCTGGAACCAGGAAAGGTGTCAGATGCCAGTCTCCTCCCACCCCAGCCCACTCCCCACCAGGAGGCCCGGGGGACCCCCG
>NW_007246436.1:11651-15664 GCF_000164805.1 Carlito syrichta
CCCTCCCCCACAGGAGCACGGGCCGGGTTTCAGGAAGGCCAGGCCGGGTGGCAGGAGCCTGGGTCCCCAGAAGGTGGGACAGGGCGCGGGGGAACTGCTCTGGAAGGACACTTGACCCCTGTGGGCCCTTTTCGCCCTTCCAAGAGGCCCGGGGATGGGGAGGTGTTCTGTTCCAGCCGAAGAAGCCGAGGCTCGGAGAAGCCAAAGGGACCGTGGCCAGGACCGAAGCCCAGGTCTGAGGCCGTCACCACGGTGGCCCCCAGCTCCCACCCACGGAGCAGAGAGCAAGCCTGCTGCTGACAGTCTCTTTATTTCCGTCTCCCCTGCAAGCCCACCCCCGGGGCTCCAGGCCCCCAGTTCAGCAGCGGGCAGTTTGTAAATAAATAAATTACAAAAGCGGTGGGGCGTGCCCTCCGGGGGCCGGTGGCTCAGTGTTCCGTGAGCGACAGACGCAGGATCCGCTGCAGGTCTTCTTCCTCCTGCTGCCCGCGCAGCTCCCGCTCCTCTTGCTCGCGGGACGACAGCTCCAGGGCCAGGCGAAGCTGCTCCTCAAAGCTCGGCGGGGCGGGGGACGGGGGCGTCCTGTGGGGGGATCCTGGGCCCCGGGGCTCTGTGGACAGCCGCAGGCTTTCCTGGAGGGCCCTTCGGGCAGGGCGTGGGAGGGGAGAGCGGGCCAGTGAGCGCCAGGGGCAAAGGCAAGGACAGGGTGGCAGGGAGAAGAGCCAGGCCGGCCCCTGTGCTCCCACCCCTCGCGCTGCCTTTGGTGGTGGGTAGCGTTGCCGACGGAGGCTGGCCTGGACGAGGAGGGCCGGGCCGGCTTCTGTCTGGGCCCGGCCCGCAGCCCTGCCCTCCTCCTCAGCCCAGGGCCGCCACCTCACAGAGTGCTGAACTTTCATGCCCAGCACAGCCCAGGGCAGGACTGCCGGGGTTTGAGTCCCAGCTCCACCCGTGAGCAGCTGAGAGAGCCCGCGAGGGGTGGCCCGGGTCGGCTGGCCACTCAAGGCAGGGTGCAGACGGGACAGGGACCCATGGGTCCCACAAGGGCCTCACCGCTCCAGCTGAAGCTGTTCCTCGTAAACCGTGGCCTGGGGAGGAGGGCGGGCGCCGGGCCGGGTGTTGGTCAGGGCTTCCCAGACGGTCACCTGCAACACCAGAGACGGGGAGCTGCCACCTCCCGCCGTGGCTGCAGAAGCCCCGGCCCATCGCCTGCCGGGTCCCACCTGCTCCGCCTCCGTGCCCGCTCCCAGCAGACTCTGCTGGATGGCGAACTGCAGCAGGTCGTCATCTTCGTCGCGAAGGGGCTCGCCGCGCTCCGCGCCCAGCACGCTGTACCCCTCGGGCACCTCGAACACGGCGGGGTCCACCTCGCACGCGAAGGGGCTCCCTGGGCAGAGAGCAGAGGGGCCACGCTCAACCCCAAGGCTTCACGGCCAGAGTGCCGGGCCGCCTCCCTCTCTCCACGGGGTACCTGAAGCTGCCACAGCAGAGCTGGGGGCCGGCACCCACACCGAGCTCAGGGGCTCATCGCAGCCACACAGGTTGCCGAAGGTGATGCGGGCGTTGAGCACGTGGAAAAGGGGGATCTCTGGGAGGAGACAGCCACGCCTGAGCCCCGGTGGGCCCACCCGCGCCTGCCCCTGCAGCCCTCGGGGGCGGCGCTGACGGGAGGGCACCGTGCTGTGGCCCTCTACCCGCTCACCAATCTTGACGGGGAAGCCGGGTGGGAGGCGCAGGGTGATGAAATCTCGCAGCTTGGCGAAGTGGGCGTTGCTGATGGCCATCAGGTCGATGATGGGTGTCACCTGGTCGCCCAGGGAGAGTGGGTGCTCCTCACTCAGCCACAGTGTTGCCTTGAACCTGCCCAGCCGAGCACAGCACGTGGGTCCAGGAGCCGCTGGAGGCCCTTCCGCAAAGGTCCGTCCCCTCTGGCTCTCTGGCCACCTGCCTTGACCGCACCTTCCGCCCGGCTGTCCCCACCTGATGCCCTCGGGAGCTGGTGTCCTGGCCCTACAGCCCCAACTGCGCCCGGACCCTGAGCGCAGACTGCGGCTCAAGATGGTTTTGTGCCAGCCCTCCTGGTCTGGATGTGGAGGGCCAGGGCCAGGCTGTGGGCTTCTGTCTGGGCCTGGCCCGCAGGCCTGTCCGCCTCAGCCCAGAGCTGGCTACCCCCTCACACACTGCTAGACTTTCATGTCCAGCCCAGCTCAGGCAGGACTGCTGGAGTTCGAATCCCAGTTCCACCCACGAGCAGCTAAGAGAGCTCACGTGAGGTGGCCCTGCGAGCACTGGGCCTGCTGCAGGCACTATGGCCACTGTTACAGCTACACCCACTCATCTGATATCCTCTGAGGCAGGTGGCAAGCATGACTGTTCTGTTTCACAGAGGAGGAAAGTCACCTCGGGAGAGGAAGACGTTTCTTCGGGCCACACAGCCAGGAGGCGGCAAAGCTGTGGGCCCGTCCCTCGGACCCTCCCCACATTGCCACAGGCTGGCTGTTGGCAAGGGCTCATTAAATTCAACAGAATTGGTGGCTCAGCCTGTCATCCCAGCATTTTGGGAGGCCGAGGTGACTGGATTGCCTGAGCCCACCGGTTCGAGACCAGCCCAGGCAACTTGGCAAGACCGTGTCTCTACAATAAACCAAAAATTAGCTGGGCATGGTAACGTGTGACTATAGTTCTGGCTACTTGGAAGCTAAGGCGGAAGGATCACCGGAGTCCAGCAGGTAAATGCAGGGGTGGCCATGAGCGTGCCACCGCACTCTAGCCTGGGTAACAAGAGTGCGTCTCTGACTCAAAACAAACAAACAAACAAAAATCCACCGGGCTCAGTGGCTCAGCCTGTGATCCCGGCACTTTGGGAGGCCGAGGTGAGTGGATTGCCTGAGCCCGCAGGTTCGAGACCAGCCCAGGCAACTTGGCAAGACCGTGTCTCTACAATAAACCAAAAATTAGCTGGGCATGGTAGTGTGTGACTATAGTTCTGGCTACTTGGAAGCTGAGGCGGAAGGATCACCGGAGCCCAGCAGGTAAATGCAGGGGTGGCCAAGAGCGTGCCACCGCACTCTAGCCTGGGTAACAAGAGTGTGTCTCTGACTCAAAAAAAAAAAAAATCCACCGGGCTCAGTGGCTCAGCCTGTGATCCCGACACTTTGGGAGGCCGAGATGAGTGGATTGTCTGAGCCCGCAGGTTCGAGACCAGCCCGGACAACTTGACAAGACCTCATCTCTACAATAAATCGAAAATTATCCAGGCGCGGTAGTGCGTGCCTGGAGTTCTGGCTACTAGGAAGACTGGGGCGGAAGCATCACCAGAGCCCAGCAAGTCAACACTGGGGTGGCCATGAGCGCGCCACTGCACTCCAGCCTGGGTGACAGCCCACGAAACCAAAAAAAGTCCAACAAAACCGTATGTGGCTGACGCTGCTCATCCATTCATCAGAGATGTGTGACCAGTTCTCTGGGCCAAGCCCCCTGCTGGGTACCGGGAACAAGACAGACATGGCTCTCGCCCTCAAGAAGTGAACCTCAGAGAGAAGCCGGCCGAGTGAGCGGGTCCCTCGTGATGAGGCGCCGTGTGTGACACGAGTCCGCAAGGGCTCGGGGCATCCAGGGCGGGTCCCATCACCAAGGCAGGTCCTCAGCCAGTCACCAGGGCTCACCTCTGTACTTTGCTGGACATCTCGATGGGGCGGCCGATGTTCCGTGACTCCAGGCTGAAGCTGGGGTCAAAGTATTCATCGGGGGAGATGGCTGTGGGGTTGGTGGGGCTGGCGGCCTGCTGCACGGGAGCCTGGGTGTGCCCCAGAGTCAGACTCAGTGCCCAGGATCGACGGACGATGCCCCGGCGGCCCAGACTCGGCCTCTGCCAGCCCCGCCACCGCCCCGGCCCTGGCTCACCCCGTCGTGGGAGGAGTGCTGCTGGGCCATCCCCAGGAAGGACTGGAACGGAGTCTTCCCCCCTAAGGAGAAGGGGTGAGAGCCCATGAGGGGGTTTTGGGCCACGGCCCCCA
>NW_007246436.1:15684-17245 GCF_000164805.1 Carlito syrichta
AGCCTCCTGTCAGGTGGGAGGGGGCAGAGAAGAACAAGGAGGCCTCCCAGCTTGTCCCGGAAAATTCTGGCCCTTGCCCCCAGACCAGGGAGACCCCACCACATGGTGTGACCGGGCAGCAGGCAGGCGCACCTGGGTTTACCTTTGCTCCTCGACTTGTCCTGATCAGAGAGGTGTTCCGTGCGTGTGCGTGTCACCAGTTCCACGTTGGTGGCACTGTATACCTGGGAAGCAGGGGGACACGGGGAGCTGGGGGCTCAAAGCCTGTTCCCCACGCTCAGCCTCACCAATACAAGTCCTCCGGTCCCCAGAGACAGACGAGATCTTGCTCCCCACGATGGAGGAGGGGGCGGGGTCTGAACCCCAGGAGTCACCGCCGCCGAGGAGATGCAGCCCCGGGGTCTGGAGGAAAATGCTCATTTGATCTGGGTACCCTGGGCGGGGCCCGGGCTGCGGGGAGTTCCCTAGATACTCAGTAGAGGCTGGGCAGCCGGCCCCATTGAGTTTCCCTGGCCGCTCAGGGGTTCTGGAGCCTTCTACAGTCTGGGGTGGGTGTGGGAGGAGCCGAATTCCTGAGTCTCATCTCCTGCCCCAGCGCCCCGCCACTAGCCCCTCCTGCCTTGGCCTCGTAGCCGCTAACAGTTTCCATCTTCTCAGACCGCCATCCCCAGATACCACATTTGTTCCTGAAACAGACCAAACAGGAGCTCGTGAGGACCTGCACCCCCACACCTGGCCGACACCTTCCCTTCCAAAGCCCCCCTCCAGTCGGCCTGCCCTGGCTGCGCAATTCCGAGGGTCCCTTCCCACCGGGAAACACAAAGGGGCCTTGCAGAGGGGGCCTGGACCACTGGGGACATTTTAACAAGGACTGGGGACTGGGAGATACAGAGGTATGATTGTTAATTTTGTGAGGTGGGATAACAGTGCTGGGGCTGGGTTAAAAAACATCTTTATTTCTTGGAATCATTGCAGAAGTATTTACTATTGAAATATTATGGCATTTGGGATGTGATTTAAAATACTCCAGGAAAGAGAGGAGAAAGAAAAAAGGTGAGAATTCAATAAGATTGGTAAAATGTTGATAAATGACATAGCTGGGTGATGAGTAAGTACATTATCTCTTCTTTCATATATGTTTGAAATTTTCCATGATAAAAAATTAAAAATAAAATTGTGTTCAATTCAACAATAATAGCTGGAGACTCCAAAATCTCACTTTCAATGATGGATAAAACAAGTAGACAGAAGTTCAACAAAGAAATAAAAGACATGAATAATACTACAAACTAAGTAGACATTACAGACATCCTTAGAACGCTCCATCCAATAACAACAGAATACACATTCTTCTCAAGTGCATGTGGAACATTCTTTGAGTCGGAGTCTCACTCTGTCACCCAGACTAGAGTGCAGTGACCGCTCCCGGCCACCACAGCCTCGACCCGCTGGGCTCCGGCGATCCTTCCGCCTCAGCCTTCCAAATAGCTGGAACTACAGGTGCACGCTACCACGCCCAGCTAAGTTTTGATTTATTGTAGAGATGAGGTCTCACCAAGTG
>NW_007246436.1:17746-26540 GCF_000164805.1 Carlito syrichta
AAAAATCAGCCAGGCGTGGTAGCGCGCGCCTGTAATTCCAGCTACTTGGAAGGCTGCGGCTGAAGGATCGCCGGAGCCCCAGCAGGTCAAGGCTGCAGTGGCCAGGAATGGCCACTGCACTCCAGTCTGGGCCACAGAGTGAGACTCCAACTCAAAAAAAAAAAAAAAAAAAAAGAGCCTCATTAAAATTGAAAGAATGGAAGTCATCCAAAGTATATTAGGCCATAAAAGAAGCCTTGGCTGGGATTGATGGCTCAGTCTATAATTCCAGCACTCTGGGAGGCTTAGGTGAGTGGACTGCCTGAGCCTGCGGTTCTAGACCAGCCTGGGCAACTTGGCGAGAACTTGTCTCAAATATAAATTAAAAAAAAAAATTAGCCGGGCATGGTAGTGTGTGCCTGTGGTTCCGGCTACTTGGAAGGCTGAGGTGGAAGGATCGCTGGAGCCCAGCAGGTCAATGCTGGGGTGGCTGTAAGTATGCCACTGCCCTCCAGCCTGGGCAACGTAGTGAGACTCCAACTCAAAAGAAAAAGAAGTCTCAATAAAATGGACAGAACAGAAGTCATACAAAGTGTGTTTTCCAACCACAATAGAACAAAATTAGAAGTCAATAACAGAAAAACATTTTGGAAACTCACAAATATGTAGAAAATAAAAACACACTCCTAAATAACCCATGGCTCAAAGAATAAATCAGAAGGGAAATCAGGAAATATTTTTAAATGAATGGAAATGAAGACACAATGTGTTAAACTTATGGGACCCAGCTAAAGACACGCTTGGAAATGTAAGTGTAATGTATGCATAAATTACTATATTAAGAAAGAAGTAGACACCAAATCAATAATCTAACCTTCCATGTTAAGACACCAGAAAAATAGTGAATTAAACCCACAGCAAGCAGAAAGAAAAAAATTATAATATTGGAATGAAAGTTAATGAACTAGAGAAGAAAAAATAATAGAATCACTGAATCCATAAGCTGGTCCTTTGAAAGCATCAAGAAAATTGACAAACCTTTAGCTAGATTGACCATGAAAAAAAAAGAATACTCAAATTACCAGAATCATAAATGAAAGAGGGGGGCATTACTACTGACATTATAAAGGAATATGATGAATAACTGTACACCAAAAAGTTTGATAATTTAGATAAAAACGAACAAATTCCTCAAAAGGCTACCAAGACTAACTTAAGAAGAAATAGAGCCGGGCTCGGTGGTTCAGCCTGTAATCCCACGCCTTTGGGAGGCTGAGGTGAGTGGACTGCCTGAGCCCGCGGGTTCGAGACCCGCCTGGGCAGCGAGACCTCATCTCTACAATAAATCAAAAAATCAGCTGGGCATGGTAGTGCACACCTGTCCTTTCGGCTACTTGGAAGGCTGAGGCAGAAAGATCACCGGAGCCCAGCAGGTCGAGGCTGCGGTGGCCGGGAGCAGCCACTGCACTCCAGTCTGGGTGACAGAGTGAGACTACAACTCAAAAAAAAAAAAAAATCACACAGTCATATCAATAGATACAGAAAAAGCATTTCACAAACTCCAACACCCTTTCATATGAAATACTCAACAAACTAGGGATAAAAGGGAACTTTCTCAACCTGATAAAGAATATCTGCCAAAAGCCGATAACTAATATCATACTTAATGGTGAGAGACTAAATCTTTTCCCTTAAGATCAGGAACAACAGCCGGGCTTGGTGGCTCAGCCTGTAATCCCGCGCCTTTGGGAGGCTGAGGTGAGTGGATTGCCTGAGCGTGCGGGTTCGAGATCCGCCTGGGCAACTTGGTGAGACCTCATCTCTACAATAAATCAAAAAATTAGCTGGGCGTGGTGGTGCATGCCTGTAGTTCCAGTTACTTGGAAGGCTGAAGCGGAAAGATCGCCTAAGCCCAGCAGGTGTAGGCTGCAATGGCCATGAGCATGCCATTGCACTCCAGCCTGTAACATAGTGAGACTCTGACTCAAAAACAAAACCATTGCATTGGAAGTTCTGGCTAGAAAAATTAGACAAGAAAAAGAAAACAAGCCATCTAGATCAGAAAGAAAGAAGTAAAACTATCTCTATGTACAGATGACATGATCTTATATATTAAAAAATACTAAGGAACCCACTAAGAGTCTAATTGAACTAATACACAAGTCCAGCAATGTTGTAGGATAAATGATCAATATACAGAAAGCAGTTACATTTTTATACACTTGCAATGAACTATTCAAAAATAAAATTAACAATTTGATTAATAATTGTATCAAAAAGAATAAAACATTTAGGAATAGGGTGGGGGGTGGTAGCTCATGCCTGTAATCTCCAGCACTTTGGGAGGCCAAGGTGAGAGGATTGCTTGAGCCCAGGAGTTTGAGACCAGCCCAGGGGTTCGAGACCTCGTCTCTACAAAAAATCACAAAATTGATCAGGAGCGGTGGCTCAAGCCTGTAATCCCAGCACTTTGGGAGGCTGAGGCAAGAGGATTGCCTGAGCCCGTGGGTTCAAGACCAGCCTGGGCAACATGATGAGACCTCGTCTCTACAATAAATAAATAAAAAATTAGCCTGGCGTGGTAGCACACACCTGTAGTTCTGGCTACTTGGAAGGCTGAGGCAGAAGGATCGCTGGAGCCCAGCAGGTTGACACTGGGGTGGCCGTGAGCGTGCCACTGTACTCCAGCCTGGGCAACAGAGTGAGACTCCAACTCAATAAAAATAAAAATAAAAATAAAAAAATTAGCCAGGCATGGTGGTACGTGCCTATGGCTCCAGCTATGGAGAGGCTGAGGCAGAAGAATCGCCTGAGCCCAGGAAGTTGAGGCTACAGTGAGCCACGATCACAGCACTGCACTCCGGCGAGGGTGACAGAGTGAAACCCTAACTCAACCAAAAAAGAAAAAGAAAAAGGAAAAGAAAAGACAAGAAATTGACAAGCTGAATCTAGAATTCATATAAAATGCAAGGAACCCAAAATACCGAGAAAAGAAAGACAGAAATAGGAACACTCATACTTTCTGATTTTAAAACTTACTACAAAGCAACAGTGATTAAGACAGTACAAGGCTGGCATAAGGAATATAGACCAAAGGAACAGACTTCAGAATCCAGAAATTAGCCCACACATCTATGAGCAACTGGTTTTTGACAGGGACTACAATACCATCCAATGGGAAAAGCAGTCTTCACACAAACTAGGATAACTGGATAGTCACATGCAAAAGAAGGAAGCTAGAGCCGGGCATGGTGGCTCACGCCTGTCATCCCAGCACTTTGGGAGGCTGAGGCAAAGAGGATTGCCTGAACCCAGGTGTTCGAGACCAGCCTGGGCAACGGGCGAGACTTTGCCTCTACAATACATAAAAAAAATTAGCCAGGCATGGTGGTACACGTCTGTGGTTCCAGCTACTTGGAAGGCTGAGGAGGAAGGATCGCCTGAGCCCAGTAGGTCGAGGCTGTGGTGGTCTTGAGCATGTCACTGCATTCCCACATGGGCGACAGAGTGAAACTTCAACTCAAAAAAAAAAAAAAGAAGGAAGCTGGACCCTTACCTTCCACCATACCCAAAAATTAACTCGAAGGCCTAACTATAAGAGCTAAAACTATAAAACCGTTAGAAGGAAACACAGGGGGGTATCTTCATGACCTGACACTTGGCAATAGATAGGACAATAACGAGCGACAAAAGAAAAAGAGATCATCTGTACATCATCAAAATGACAAACTTTTGCGCTTCAAAGGACACCATCAAGAAAGTGAAAAGAGAGCCCAAAGAAACGAAGACAATGTCTGCAAACCACGTATCTGATAAGAGACTTATAGCTAGAATATATAAAGAACGCTTACAACTCAATAACAAAAAGACAACCCAGTTTTTAAAATGGGTAAAGAATCTGAATAGACATTTATCCAAAGACATATAATTGACCAATAAGCACAAAAAAGAAGCTCAAAAATCATCAGTCATCAGGAAAAGGCAAATCAGAACCTCACTGAGATACCATTTCATACCCACAAGGCTGGCTATAATCCAGAAATGAATACATGAATGAAAACAAGTGTCGATAAGAATCTTCATACCCTGCTAGAATGTAAAATGGTGCAGCCCCTTTAATAAACAGTCTGGCAGTTCCTCAAACAATTAAACACTGAGTTACCAGTAACCTAGCAATTCTACTCCTGGGTATATACCCAAGAGAAATGAAGCCATATGTCCCCACAAAAACTTGTGGTGTATGAATATTTATAGCAATATTATTTATAATAGCCAAGTAATAAAAACAACCCAAATGTCTATCAATGGATTAGTGAATAAACAAAATATGAGTTACATTCATTAAATGGATTTGGCCATAAAAATGAAGTAGTTATATTCTACAACTTGGACGAATCTTGAAAATATTAATACTGCCGGGTGCTATGGCTCACGCCTGTCACCCCAGCACTTTGAGAGGCAGAGGCAAGAGGACTGCCTGAGCCCAGGGGCTTGAGGCCAGCCTGAGCAACTTGGCAAGACCTCCTCTCTACAATAAGTCAACAGATTAGCTGGGTGTGATGGTGCATGCCTGTAATCCTGGCACTTTGGGAGGAGAAGGCAAGAGGATTGCCTGAGCCCAGGGGTTCAAGACCAGCCTGGGCAACTTGGCAAGACCTTGTCTCTACAGTAAATCAAAAAATTAGCTGGGCAAGGTAGTATAAGTCTATAGTTCCAGCTACTTGGAAGGCTGAGGTGGAAGGATCGCCTGAGCCCAGAAGGTCAAAGGTGCAGTGGCCGTGAGCATGGGTGACAGAGTGAGACTCTGACTTAAAAAAAAAACAACAAAAAAAACATATATATATAAACACTAAGCAAAATAAATCAGACACAAAAAACAACATATCATAAAATCTCATTCATATGAAAGTCCCAGAATAGGGAACTCTATAGAGACAGGTTAGATTAGTGATTGCTTAGTGCTAGGGGAGGGGTCGGGGCCTTGGGGAGGGAGGGAGACAAAGGGTGAGAGGGTTCTCCTTGGTGGGGAGGGGATGTAAACTGGCTGTGGTGATGTCACAAATCTGTGACTATACTGAAAACCACTGAATTTGTACACTTTAGATGGGTGATCTGTATAGTATATGAAATTAAATCTCAAAAAATAGGTTGTTTTTTTTTTTTTAAAGTACTTCCCAAGTCAGTTATTGCAAACGGGGGGCACAAGTTGTCACAGAATAACACTCTTGCTAAAGGGTCAAGCTGTTAGGCTACCCACAAAGGACTCCGCCCCAGACACAGCCACACTAATGACATACCAACCCTGGTGCAAACAGCCGCCCTGAACCACAGCTGAAATCTCTGTCTTTGTGGGAAAGCACGTGAGGTCACAAGTCAAGAAACTGGGGACATCTTGACCTGGCCCCCTCCCCAGGAGGACAGCTGCCAGTACAGACAGACATGTAGTGGCTCAAAAATGGCCACAGGAGCCCAACCATCTGCCACAGCCTGAGTGAGACTCTGGGACTGTAGGGACACCCCCCAACCTGAGCAAGCCCCCCAGAGAGGCCCAGCCTCCCGGAGGCCTGAACCAGAAGGCTCCAGGATAACCCTGCCCTCACCAACGCAGCTCTGGCTACCTCTGCCTCGTCGCACCCATGGTGTGCCAGCCCCAACTGACCTCTCAAAGGCCACATTGCGAGTGTCCAGGTGGGTGGAGACGATGGGAGAGGTGAGACGACTGGCCACGTGTTCCTCGCTGGGCCGCATGGCGGCCAGCAGCACTTCGGGCTCATGGAGGGTGAGTCCCAGCGTCTCGGTGTGCACTACCTGCCGGTCGTGGTCGACTTCCATCACCAGGGCTCCTGCCTCTGCCAGCCGGGGTGGGTGGGAGGGGGCACCACTCAGTGCTAGGCCCCAGCTGGCGCGAGGAGGGCCACTGTGCTATCCTCAGCCGCCTGCTGCCAAGTGCGTCAGCCTCAAGCCCTATGTTTCCCTCCATCCCTGCCCTCACTTTCCACATCTGCAAAACGGAAAGACAGGACTGCACTGACTTCAAGCCACTGGAGAATCTGAGGGCCTGCGGGGAGTGCCCCGAGCTCACCCTGGCCCTTGAAGATGAAGCTTCTCCGGCCCCGCTGCCAGGTCATGTGTTCGAAGCCCAGGAGACTGGTGTCCACTCGCAGGCTCTCACCGCGCTTCCATACGCGGTACACATCACTCGGGCACATCTTGGACACAAGGGGCACTGCAGGGTGCCCTGAGGTCACAGGGGTGGGGTCTTCCCCAAAGGCCCCACCTCCAGTCCCTGGGAACGCAAATCCCCACTCACCCCAGCTAGTGAATTCCCACTTCATCTCCACGTAGAAATCGGGGGCCTGAAAGCGACCAGAGCTGCCCGTCAGGACACTGCCTGGAGCTGGGGTCCATAAACCTAGGAGTTCCTTATCCACAGCCTCCCTCTGGGAGCCTCGGCCCCTCATCAAGTCTTAATGCACTGCCATGACCCAGCTGCACCCAACCACCCTTGCCCAGGAGAGGGTGGGCCAGTTGGCAGCTTAAGTTGGTCTTCACACAACTATAAGCACTGGAGGGCTGGGGGGCCAGTTTCAACCAGCCTACAAGCCGGCCGGGGGGGCCTGGGAGAGTTTCTGCTTCCTTTAAGTCTCAGAGTCCTTGTCAGTAGGGGTGCACAATGGCCCCCTCTGAACTTACTCTTGGGGTGGAGAGCACAAGGTACTATGCTCAGTCAGCTAGGTCCCTCTGCATGCTTCCAGAAGGGTGTGTAGCACCAGGCAATTTAGAGGCTCAGGCCACATCTACCAAGTCGACCTCAAGTCCCCCTCCAGGAAATCTGCATTCTCTAGAACAGGGGTCCTCACCCCCGGCCCGAGGACTGGTACAAGTCCATAGCTTGTGAGAAACCTGGTCGCACAGCAGCTGAGCAGCTGGAAAGTAGAGCTCTGCTTTCTGTTAGATCAGCGGCGGCGTTAGGTTCTCATAGGAGCGCAGACCCTATCGTGAACTGCGAACTGTGTATGCGACAGATTTAGGTTGCGTGCTCCTTACGAGAATCCAGTGCCCTGATGACCCTCCCCCCTCATCCGTGGAAAAACTGTCTTCCACAAAACAGGCTCCTGCTGGGCGTGATGGATCACGTCTATAATTCCAGCACTTTGGGAGGCTGAGGCAAGAGGACTGCCTGAATCACAGGTATGAGACCAGCCTGGGCAACTTGGCAAGACCTCGTCTCTACAATAAAAAAATAAAAAAATAAAAATTAGCTGGGGGTGGCGGTGCACGTCTGTGGTCCCAGCTACTTGGAAGACTGAGGTGGAAGGATCGTCTGAGCCTAGCAGGTTGACGCTGCGGTGACTGTGAGCATGCCACTGCACTCCAGCCTGGGCAATGACACTGACTCAAAAAAAAAAAAAAAATGAGTCCCTGATGCCAAAAAGGTTGGGGACCAATGAACTAGGAGGCTTAAGGTCTAAAGCTCCGTAGAGATCCCTGACACCAGGGTCCCTCCATGCTGGCAAAGGCTTCTCTTCCAAAGGACCCAACCTCATCCATGTGAGCCTGGACACACCTTTCCCACATGACCCTGGCTGGGGTCAAGACAGGCCGACCTCAACGACAATGGCAGGAAAGCACACTGCACAGACCGGGCGCCCTCTAAGGCCAGGCCTGGCATGGGTGATCTGGGCGGTCCCCTGCCATGACACCCCACCCCCTCAACTGACCACACCTCTGTGGCCTACTGTACCTGGCGAAGTTTGTTGAGCAGTTCCGGAATGCCAGCCAGCCTCTGTGTGGCCCTCTGGTAGTCTCGATACTGGAGCACCAGCTGCACCATCTCTGGGTCTCCAGTGCTGACTGCCTCCTGCAGGACTAAGGGGCACCAGGCTGCTGAGGGGAGCCCTCCTGATGGTCCCAGGCCTGGCTGCTCACTCCCCCTCATCCATCCGACGGACAGCCTCAGGGGGAGGCCCTCGGCCCTCTGCATTACCTGCCCAGCCCTGGCGACTCTCTTTGCCCACGTTGGCATTGTGTCGAAGAAGGACTCGCACAGACTCCAAGTTTCCCAGGGACACGGCCAGCTCCAGGGGGGTCCGCCCCCGGGGGTCCTCCTGTTCGATGTCATGCTGAGGAAGATGCGACACTCAGCAAAGGGCAAAGAGGGAAGAGGCCAAGGCAAGGAGGCCATGGGGCAGAACAGGGCTGGCTGGGAGTCACTGTGGGAGATAAGGAGGGCAGACAGGCCAGGGAGAGGGCTGCATATCCTGGCAGGGGAGGGGAGGGGGCAGACGGGAAGGGCAGGGGCAGAGTTGGGGGCCTGGGCAGACCGAGATGCAGGTGCAGGGTGTCAAGAGTTTGGATGGGCCTGGGGAGGACCAGGGCTCCTGTTCTCAGCCTGGGTCACGGGTGATGCAGGAGCGAGTTGGGGGCTTGGTGCAGTGTAAGGTGGGCAGAGGAGCGGGCGAGGCCCGGCGCTGCGAGAGGAGGCCAGAGGCTCCAGCGCAAGGGGCAGTGACCTGGGCTGCGGATCGGGCTGCGGAAGGGGGGCGGGATGCAGCTACGGCTCTGAGCAGGGGCGGGCGCCCTCCCGGAGGGGGACCCTAGCCTCGGGTGGGGCCCCCGGGGACGGGCCGCGTGCCTCGGCGGGGCCTCACCTGGCGGCTGTGCAGCGCGGCCTCCAGTTCGCGGTGTCGGTTCGCCCAGACCAGCCGGTGCAGCGGGAAGGTGGGGCCCGGGCCGGCCATGCTGGGCCTCAGCACGGCATCCCGGCCAGGTCTCGGCTTCGGGCCCGGTGCGGCCCCCGGCCTCCCCTCCCAGC
>NW_007246436.1:26938-31690 GCF_000164805.1 Carlito syrichta
GAGGGCCTGGCTCTGCTCCTGCCGTCCCCGGCGCCCCCGGCTGATGCCACTTGGTGCTCGCCGGCCGCGCACGATGCACCTGCCCCCGGGACCCGGGCCGGAGTCTGGAGGCCCAGCCACGCGGGGAGGCGATCCTTTGGGCACTGGGGTCGGGGATGGGGGTTCTGCGCGCTGGGGGCGTAGGTGGAGGACGTCTACGGTGAACGGCTGCCTTCGCCCCCCGCATGGGTCCCTTTTGCGGCCGCTGCATTCGCTGCCAGTGTCGGGAGAGGAAGGCGAGTTTCGAAATCAGGGCCGCCCCTCCACCCACACCGGAACTAGGGTGCAGGCCTCAGCCAGCTTAGTTCCGGCCCTTGGTTGCTGGAGGCCCCGCCTGGGGTCTCTGATCCTGGTGTTGCTGGGTGGTGCGGCTCACCCAGGGCTGCCCCTCTGGTGCTGCTTTCCCTACTTGTAAAATGACTACATAGATTGATCTAGAAGTGCCGTCTTGCTTGAGGGTCACCATCTGCTCAAGGTCGTCCCCATTTCTCAGTCCTTGGGCTAGGAGGCCTGATGGCCATTTTTACCCGGCCTTCTCAATGGAGCCAGGTGGCTCTTCTGCCATCTGGGATGATTTGTCACCCCCGTCTATGGTGTCATCTGTGAGGGCCTGGGGCTGTCACATCAGCTCTGCTGGCCACCCTTGCTGCAGCCCTCCCAGGCCCACCTTCTCAGAAAGGTCGTCCCTTTCTCGAGCTTTCTTCAAACCCTGTCTGACAGGCTTTCTCAGGCCCAGCCTCTCCCGGGTGCAGCTTTGAACACAGCTCCTCTCCAGCCCTTAATTCCATGGCCATGCCTTCTCATCCCTTTTCCAAAGGCCCTCCTCTCCCTTCCTGACCTCCAGGTAAGGCTTCTCCGTGGCTGAGAGTCTGTCTGTTCTCACCACCCCTCTGATGTCACCTCCCGGCCTGCATTTCAGCTTCCTCTGGGATATCTCTGGCCCCCAGGGCACCTGAAGCCAATTCCAGCCACACTTACCCTCTTCCCCTTAGACCTCCCACCTCACTCATCTCCAAGTCTGGCCCGTTCCTGGTGGAGGCATTGGAAGTATGTCCTTCCCAGCCAGTCTCTCTTTTTTTTTTTTTTGAGTTGGAATCTCACTCTGTCGCCCAGATTGGAGTGCAGCGGCACGCTCCTGGCCACTGCAGCCTCGATCTGCTGGGCTCCCGTGATCCTTCCACCTCAACCTTCCAAGTAGCTGGAACCACAGGCACGTGCTACCAAGCCCGGCCAATTTAAAAAAAAATTTTATTTATCGTAGAGACAAGGTCTCGCCAAGTTGCCCGGGCTGGTCTCGAACCCGCAGGCTCTGACAGTCCACTCGCCTCAGCCTCCCGAAAGTGCTGGGATTACAGGCTGAGCCACCAAGCCCGGCCACCAGTCTCTTTTTATATCTTCCTCTACCATCGCCATCACGAGGACATCTGTTCCCTGGGTGGGACCAGTCCTCAGCCGTCTCTTGCGCCCTGTCCTTTCCTCCCTGCCTCCTGCACACTTTGTTTTAGAGCCAGCTCTCATCACCCCCACCCCCTTTGAAAGTCTTCAAAGCCCGGGCTTGGTGGCTCAGTTAGTCATCCCAGCGCTTTGGGAAGCCGAGGTGAGTGGATTGCCTGAGCCTGCGGGTTCGAGACCAGCCCAGGCAACTTGGTGAGACCTTGTCTCTACAATAAATCAAACATTAGCTGGGTGTGGTAGCGTGCACCTGTAGTTCTGGCTACTTGGAAGGCTGAGGCAGAAGGATAGCTGGAGCCCAGGGGGTCGGTGCTGGGGTGGCCGTGAGCATGCCACTGCCCTCCAGCCTGGGTGACGGAATGAGACGCCAACTCAAAAAAAGAGAAAATCTTCAAGGATTCCCCAGAGCCTGACTCAGCTCAGAGTCCATGTCCCTTCTCATCTTCATTCTGCAGTCCCTGGGCACACACCTGGCTCCGTGCTAAGGTGAAGCCTGGCATTCAGGGCCTCGCAGGCATGGTTCTTTTCCATGGAGCTCCACTTCCCATAGAGCTCCAGCCAGCCCGAGTCACTCCTGAGTGCCTGGCCCTTTCCTGCATCAGAAATGTCCTCCCTAGCCAGGCTCAGTGGCTCAGGCTGTAATCCCAGAGCTTTGGGAAGCTGAGGTGAGTGGATTGCCTGAGGCTGCGGGTTCGAGACCAGCCCTGGCAACTTGGTGAGACCTTGTCTACAATAAATCAAAAATTAGCCGGGTGTGGTAGCGTGTAACTGTAGTTCTGGCTACTTGGAAGGCTGAGGCGGAAGGACAGCCGGAGCCCAGGGGGTCTGAGGCAAGTGGATTGCCCGAGCCCACAGGTTTGAGACCAGCCCTGACAACTTGGCGAGACCTCATCTTTACAATAAATCAAAAATTAGCTGGACATGGTAGCGCATGCCTACCATGGTTGCGCCCTGTCCTTTCCTCCCTTTGTTTTAGAGCCAGCTCTCATCACCCCCATCACCTTTGAAAGTCTTCAAAGCCCGGGCTTGGTGGCTCAGTTAGTCATCCCAGCGCTTTGGGAAGCGCATGCCTGTAGTTCTGGCTACTTGGAAGGCTGAGGTGGAAGGATCGCCAGGGCCCAGCAGGTCGATGCTGGAGGGTTCGTGAGCATGCCACGGCACTCCAGCCTGGGTGACGGAGTGAGACTAACACACACACACACAAAAAATGTCCTCCCAGTCTCCCACCCCAATGCTGGAGGCCCATCTCAAAGGCCATTCATTGCCTCCAAAACTCTTCAACATTCAGCCCAGAGCGCCCTGCCCAGTGCCTTTCCTCTTTCCTCTCTGGCGCGCACCCAGCCTTGTCCAGAGGCTGCAGAGCCCTGTGTGGTGGGCAGCAACGCACACCTGCTCGACCACTCCCAGGGGCTTGCAGGCAAGGACATGGGGCAAAGGAAGCTGGATGGAAGCCAGATGTTGGGGGACCCCTTGGGCCTCAGGGACTCCTTCTGGCCTCCTAGAAGGGAGGCCAAAGCCAGAGAAGGCCAATGGCCCAAAGGCTGCTAGAGTGAACTAGAGGGCAGAGGTGCCTTGTGACTGTCCCTGGGGAGGGGGACTTAGCTCGGTGCCTGGTATGCAGGCTGAGATGGTCCCAGTCAGACCAAATGTGGCACCAAGCATGGCACGGCTGGCACCTCCTCCTGCTTACCTGGGCGGTGGACAGGAGATGCCCTCCTCTCCGCCAGGAAAAGGTGGGGGATGGGCACCGAAAGCCCCCAAGGGCCAGCTGGGAGGGGTGTGAGAGGGAGTGGACCTCTGGAAGCCTGCCATGGCAGCGGAGGGGACCCGGTGCCACCAATACCCTCCCTTATCAGGCCTCAGCCCAGCAGAGTCTGAAAAGTGGTCTCCAGGCACAAAAAGAATCAGACAGCCGAGGAGTCAGGCACCATTTTTTATAAAAAACGCATAGTCTCATTTTTCACTCTTTAAAATCACATTCAAAAATCGGCAAAGAAACGCCCCGGGGAGTGAGTAGACGGGAGGGGAGGGTGCGCCGACCCAGCCCCGGGGAGCGGGCGCGACACCACACACGGCAGCGCGACTGGCACGAGGGGGCATGCGGCGGGCGAGGTGACGCCCTTGGGTGGTGGCACTGACGGGACATGGGCTGTGGGGCTGGGCAGCCCGGGGGGGACACACTGACGGGCCTGGGGCAGGGAGGGCTGGCCCCAGCTGGGCCCCTCGCACCGTGCTGCCTGCCCACCAGCCGGCCCTGCCCTGGGCAAACAAGGCCTCGCCCAGCCCAGCATGGGGGGACCTTGGGGCCAGGCTAGGCCAGTGTGGCCCAATCTGCAGTTGCCTCTTTGTGGTCCCTGCGCCCGGGCGCTTGGCGTGGGGGGAAGGGGACCGCGGGGAGGGCAACAGCACCTGCTGCCAACACCGCCCTCCTGGCCGAACCCCAGTGTCCAGGGAGTGGGAATGGACGCAGCCAATGACATGGGGGCTTGTCCTGAACAGGAGCATAGGAGCCCACGTCACTGCGGGAGGCCTCAGGGGCCAGGGAGACAACAGGGCCTCTCCTCTCACCAGTGGCGAGAGGCAGGACAGCACCTGGCTCTGTCCCTCTGCTGCAGGAGGGGCCGTGGTGGGAAAATTCAAGTAGTATCCCTGTGCTGTGCCCTCCCCCTGGGAGGATGCTGGGCCACCCGGCAGTGCCCATAGGTGCAGGGCAGAGCCCACAGGCCCTGGACTGGCACAACGCGGTGTGCCATCAGCCCCCAGGGGAGGGGCGGGAGGGCTGCTGGGACCGCTGCTCGCCCCTCACAGGAAGACACCAGGAGTGGGCGGCCCCGGGGTCAGGACAGAGGGTGCTGGACAGTGGCTGGATTGGTGGCAGGAGGAGCCAAGGCAAGCGGGCCCCTCCCTGGGGGCTGGGCCAGGCTGGGGCCACAGGAAATCACAATAATTACAAAATAAAACCTTTTCCGCTTTGCGGGAAAACAAATAATAAAAATTCGACAAAATAAATTAGAGGTTTATAAAAGGCGGGCGGGCGGCGGGTCAGAGGCCGTTGGCACTGCCGCGCTGGACCAGCGGCACCTTGCTCAGCTCCACCACGGGCGAGCGCGGCTTGTTCTTCATCTTGGGCACCCGCTGCACCAGCTGCTGGGCCTCGCGGTAGGCATCGCGGAGCTCCTTCTTCCACTGCACCAGCTCGGGGTCGCTCTGCACCGCCCGTCAGGGGTCAGGGGTCAGCGGCGCTCAGCCCGCCCCGGCCCC
>NW_007246436.1:32212-34814 GCF_000164805.1 Carlito syrichta
CGCTCCTTACCGGGGCCTCGCCCTCGCCCCGCCACTCGAGCCGGTTGGGGAACAGGTAGAAGTACCGCCGCTGCCACTGGGTCAGAAAGGGGTTGCCCATCTTGGACATGTAGCCGTGCATGATGCAGTCCTTGCCCAGGGCGTAGTCTGCCGCGAGAGACGAGACAGGGGACTCAGTCCCGCCCGGTCTGGGTTTCAGTCCCGGTTCCACACTTTCTGGCTTCTGGCCGTGACCTTGGGCGAGCAGCTTAAACCCAAGCCATGCTCCTGACTTCTAAAGCGGGCAGGGGGCCAGGCACCCGTGGCAGCCGGTGACCCTCACCTTCCTCGTGGCCCAGCTGCTTGTTCTTGGCTTTTTTGCGGGCCTCCAGCCGGTCTGTCTCAGCGTTGATGGTGTCAAAGACGGTCTCTGCCACTTCCTGCTGCCACCGTTCCGAGATGGTGAGGGGGAAGTTGCGGTAGAGCTCCTGGTCACTGTCCAATAACTTCACCAGGTGGACAGGGCAGGGACACATGGAGAGACAGAGGTGCCAGGACATCCATCAGCCACAGGCCAGCCCAGACCCAGGCCCTGGGCAGAAGACAGTCTGGTCCAACTGTCACCCCCAGGGACTTTCGGGGACGAGAAGCTGAGGCCCACAAGCTGGCAGGGCCAGGATGGGGTGTCACAGGGGCAAGAAGGGACAAGAGTCCCACCTGGGTCAGGATCAGGGCTCAGGGTGGAGGCCAGGCCAGGCCCAGTACCTTGATTCCTTTGGTGTCCTCCTCATCAAAGGAGCCAATGTCGAAGGCGTCAGCTGCGTTCACCTCCCCTCGTGGGGGGATCAGCGGGGGAGGGTACTACGGCAGAACAGGGGTCATCAGGTGTTAACGTGGGGTTGGGGCTGCAGAGCACCCCCAAGAGGCCCCATCGCAGTTTATTACCTTCTGTAAGAAGACCATCTGCCAGTCCAGGGAGCGGAAGAAGGGGCTCTCCTTCACCTCCTGAGCCCTGAGGGGAGAGGCCCGTCACCTGGGCTTGGCCCCACCCCAAGTCTGGGCTAAATCTGGGCCATGGGGTCAGGCAGCTCAGGTTAATTCCTGGCTGGGCTACTTTCTGGCTCTGTGACCTTGGACAAGTTCCTTAAACCTGAGCCTGTTTCCTCATCTAGCAAATGGGAGAAAAGTAGTTCCGACATCATGGGGTTGTTGTGAGTTTTAACACTGAGACAACACTGGGTTGTAATGCTGTACCCAGCACTTAGTAACTGTTCGATAAACGTAACAAGCTGCTATCATCTTTGTTACAAGGGCCCTTCTGGAAGCCAGTTGCCAGCAACTCCACCTCTAGGCAGCCAGGGAGCATTGGAAAGGACTAGCTGTGCCCACACTTGCAAGCATCTCAAAGGAGGTTGGGACCCTAAGGGGAGTCCAGGTGACGGGACATAGCCCTTGAGCTCAGAGGAGCACAGCCAGCAGCCCACAGAGGCCCGGCCCCAGCAGCATGCCTGAGTAGCTGGGGTACTCACCCGCGGCCCAGGCAGCCTAGCCTCCGGTTGACATCCCTCTGCAGCAAGCCTTCCAACAGGGAACGAAGTTCAGGGGAGAAAGAGTCGGGCAGCTCCACGGCCTTCAGAGAGGAAAGGGACATGGCCAGGACTGAGAAGAGCCCTTGGCCCCATCCCAGCAGGGAGGGAAGGGTCCAGGCCCCCAGTGAGGCCCAGCAGACATGTGCTCTGACAACACAGGAAAGCCAAGAGGCTACGGGGCAGGAGGCCTGTCTCACAGAGGCCACAGAGGGGACCAGTGGCCCGAGATCTCTGCTGGTCGGTGAGAACCATGAGCCATGAGCCTGGCACCCCACAGAAGGCTGAGACCCTGCACTCACCATTGTCAATGTCATACGGTCGATCTCGTGCTTGTCTTTGGTCTTATGCTGCCGGAAGGGGCTGTGCCTGGGTAAAAGAGGCCAGAGATCAAGGTCAAAGCCCAGGATCAGGGAAACTGTGTCTGGCAGTGTACATGAGCCTTGGCCAAAGCCAGGGATGCTGCCGCCCCTAACACTCAGGCAGCTGTGGGCTCCCCTCCCCCAGCCGCCTAGCTGGGACAGGCCACTCACCCCCGCAGCAACTTGAAGAGCATGCAGCCCAGGGAGAACCAGTCTGCACTGCTGTCGTAGGCCACACCCTTCTGCAGGACCTCAGGGGCCATGTACCCATGGGTGCCCCTGTGGGAGCAAGGAGGTCATGAGTGGGAGTGGCGGGGGTCGGGGAAGGGAGAGGGTGGCGGGCACTCACACGCTGGCGTGGGGCTTCTTCTTGGAGAAGTCACAGGCCAAGCCCAGGTCTGAGATCCGCACATGGCCGTGCTCGTCCAGAAGGATGTTGGCCGGCTGTGGAGGAGGCTCAGTGAGCGGCCAGCTGGGCAGCTCAGGAGGGGGCCCTGGCCAGGCAAGATGCCAGCCAGGTCACTCTTCCCTTGAGAGGACAACGGTGCCCAGAGATGGGGTGGGGTCCTCTCTCCTTTTCTTGAGTTGGAGTCTCACTCTGTCGCCCAGGGTGGAATGCAGTGGCACACTCATGGCCACCGCAGCCTCGACCTGCTGGGCTCAGGCGATCCTTCC
>NW_007246436.1:35073-49997 GCF_000164805.1 Carlito syrichta
CCGGCCCCCGGCCCAGGCCCTAGGCCTGGTCCTCCCTGGGGCCCGGCCCGCACTCACCGTTCATGAGGTCCAGGATGAAGCTGAGCTTGTCTGGCGTGTGGAAGGCGTACGACATGCAGACGATGAACGGACAGTCCTAGGAGGGGAGGGCGGTCAGAGGAGGCCGCCCGCGGTTCCGGGCCAAGGCTGCCCCGCCTGCCCGGCCCGCGGCTCACCCCGGTGCTGACAAGGGAGAGCATGATGCGCTCGTTCAGCGCCAGGGTCTCGCCCTGCTTCATCTTGATGCGCTTTTTGTCCAGACACTTCATGGCGTACCTGAGGCGGGCGGGAGGGACGCGCGTCACCACCCACCTGCGGTGCAGGGCCCCAGGGCTGCCTCTGGGGGCGCAAGCGGGGAAGACAGCGTGTGACACAGGGAGGGTAGGAGACAGTACCAGCAAGCTGGGCTCTGAGGAGCATGCAGGGGACAAGGGGGGACCGCACAGGGCCCTGTGCAGAGGTGGGCCCAGCCATGACCCCGAGCCCAGGCACTGACCACCCCACACCGCTATTCCTGAGGATGTCCCACGCCCCAGGGACCCCTGCCCTTCCCCTCCAACCCCCATGCTGGCCAGGCAGGGCACTTACATCTTGCCCGTGTCGGCCTTCCGGCACCCGTACACCTCGCCAAAGCCCCCGCGCCCAATGATGCGATGCACGCTGAAGTCGTTCATGGTCAGCTGCAAGGTGCCAACAGCTGGGGTCATCGCAGGCTGCCGGAGCGGGCCCGGAGCCAGGGTTCCCATACCGGTGTCCTGGCCACTCTCACTACACCCTACCTACCTCCAGCCCTACGCCCCGCCCCTGCTGGGATTCTGGCATGGACCCCCATAGCCACTGCCCCTGGGCCTAAGGGCAGAGGTCCTGGCCTCCCCACCCCAGCCAGGCCGTGGGCCCCAGGGAGGAGCAGGGCCACGGCCCGCACACCCCACCCGGTCTCACTCACATGGATGTTGAGTTCCACATTCTTCCACTGGCAAAATCGTGTGAACTTATCGCTGGAAGAGAAGAACGCCGGGCTCAGGGGAGATGCGGGAAGGGGCTCGATGATGCTGGCGTGAGCCTGCTCCACCCTGCTGCCATTCCTGGGGTCCCATGAGGGGCCACGTGGACACGTCCCGAGCCTAATAACCTCTTCAGGGATCCCGTGGAAACCCACAGCACCAGCCCATCTGTACTCGGTGCCCACATGGCTGTGGGCTCCTGCCAGGCTCAGACCAGCCCTGAGAGGAGGGCTTCTGGTCTACCCCAACTTCCCGTTACCACATCCTTGGCAAGTGCGTATCCCATCCCTGCTTTCCTACCTGCAGTGACACATGGACACCCCAGGGCTGGGCAGCTGTGACCCTACAAAAGCTGCTCTTTATAGTGACTGTCCAGGACTCCCACCACCCGGCTGACCCTGGCAGTGAGCCCTCTCGAGCCCACCCCTACAAGGCCCTACTTAGCCCTGGTGGGCCCGGCAAGGTGCTAGATGGTCCATGGGAGAGGGGGGTGCACAGGTGGTCCCCAGCTCCCCAGAGAATCACCCGGGACAGGCTTTGGGCTGCCTGGAGCTGAGAAGGGCAGGGCGGGAGACGTCTGGGACCCGTCTGACCTCTCAGGAGTCCCTGCAACGGGGCCCTGGCAGGCCAGGCATTCGCTGCTCAGGGCCTAGGGCAGGCTGGCCCTGTCCTCCACACCAGCCACACTCCTTCTCAGAGCAGCCTCGTCCTTCCCTGTTCTCCCACACCGGCCCCTGCACTCACCTCTCAATGAATTTCTGGAACACATCCCCTTGGAGGTTCTGGCAAATCTCTTCGATGTATGGCTAAGGGAGGAAGCTGGGAGTTGGTGACTGAGCCCCTCGGGACCATGGCTGCCCAGGCTCGTTGACCTGGGGCTCCAGGGTGACCCCACCTGGGTGAGGGCCAGGAAGGCAGCGGGAAGTCAGCCTGGCACGCACCTGGAAGAGATCCGGAGGCACCTGCTTCTTCATCAGGTGGCCCTGGACGTGCTCGGTGGCACTCTTCGAGAAGGGCTGGGGAGGACACAGGTGGCCATGAACTCTCCGCAGGGTCCTTTCTTCCCTCCCCACCCCCGGGTGACCCGGACCAGCATGCAGGTCAGGGCCCGAGAACACTCACGTGCGAGCAGGCAAGCAGCTCTTTCATGATGTATGAGTCGAATATCTCCCGGCTGCGGGCCACGCGCTCGTCCTCTGTCTCGAGCTTTTCGTATTTCTTGATCTGGGGGACAGGATTCCCACGGGTGACCCATGGCCCACAGGACACAGGGTCACCAACGCCAGGGATCTCATGGGTTCAGTGGAAGTGGCCCCAGCCTCCCCTCCCCTCCCAGACAGAGCAGGGCCCGGTCCCACCGGGCCTCACCTCCTCATAGAACTCCACCAAGGGCTTGGCCTCCTCCAGATGGTTCAAGCAGAAGTCTCGGAAGAGCAGGTACCCTGAAAGCAACCATGTTGGGCTCCACTGAGTCACACGTCCCCTCAGAGGCCTTCTTGTCACTGTGGATGGCATGGGCTTACAGCTCCCTGGGCAGGAGTGGCCAAGGAGGTGGCAGAGGTAGTCTCTGTCCCAGGTGGGGTTGGTCAAGTCGGCCACCAAGGCTGCCACCAGTCTGAGGATGCCTGGATTCTAGGTCAGGGCCCCTGTGTTTCCAGCCCCTTCCCGAAATCTGCTTCCTCAGAGGGTGGCTGCAAAGGGACGGGTACTGTGGTGAGCAGAGGAATGGGGCTGGCTCTGGTATCAGGAAGCCCTGGGTTGGCACCTGGGCCCCCCTCGCTGCAGCCCAGGACCTTTGCCTGTTCCGTGAGGCCGACACCACCCATCAGGGCAGGCTGTGCAGGCACAATGAGATCACATCTGGGGGCCCTCCGATGCCCCGGGCATCTGGGCCAGGTCGGGATGTAGCATGGGGCGGAAGGTGGGCACGGGGCACAAGGAGGCTCTGAGGGGCCTTGCTCCTCCTCTGGACCCCTTTCCCCAACTCCACTCTCTGGCTGGTTCTCACTGCAGCCCTGAGAAACAGGCAGGGAGGGTGGGACAGTTGGGGAAACAGGCTCAGGGAGGTCTGTCCGACAAACAGCGTGCGGCAGAGGCGTGAGGAGAACTCAGGGCCTCTCCACCCAGTAGCAGGTCCCTGGGAAAGAGGCCAGGGGTTGGGGCCTTGTGCAGGGGGCACAGAAGGGTGATGGGCTACAAGGGCACGGGAGAGGTAAGGGGGGCTACAGGTAGGCTTCCGTGAGACCCTGGATAGGGAGTGGGGTCCGAGACCTGGTCCCAGAGCAGCTGCCACAGGATGGAGGAGAGCTAAGAACAGCCCTGCTCCCTTCGTCGGCCCTCCAGTGTCTGATATGAGAGACCAGGCTCACGCTGGGTGGCTTCCCACTGCTCTCTGGGGGCACTGCCTGGGGCCCTCTGTGAGTTTGTGGCTGCAGTTCTGGGAAGTACAGCCTGGCCTTCCAATACAGCGCCTCGAGTTACCGGTACACAGGGCTTCGCAGTGGGCATAGTTATCTCAACTGACCCTGACAGTGCTGGGCGGCAGGGCTCACGAGTGTCGTTTCCCAGATGAGGACACCAGCAGGCTCAGAAAGGCAAAGCACCTCGCCCAAGGTCACACAGCACAGGCCTGGGACCCAAACTGTGTGCTTCCTGACTCCCCAAGGCTGACCTCCAGAGTCTAACCCCGGAGGACCAGGCCGCTCCCAATTCAGAGCTGAGATCCTTTTCTCAGGAGGCCAGATCAGAGCCATGCGTGACTGGACGGAGCCTGCTTCCCTGAGATATGCCCCAAACCTGCCCTCTGGTCTACAGGATGCGTCACATGATACATCTAGGACCACAGGCACCAGACATGGGGAGGAGGAAGACCAGAGGGGCCAGCGAGGCAGGTTGCTCACACGAGGGCCTGCGGGGCGGGGGTGGCCAACCACAGCTCTGCAGGCGCCACAGGAAGGGCCCCGCCTCTTCCTGTCAGTTCTACCAACGGCCCAGAGCAGCTGCGGCCAGCGCCAAGGGGAAGCTGCAATTCTCAAAAACAAAAACCCCAAAGGAGGAACTTCCCTGGCGGCCCTGGAAGACCGCGGGGCCCCCACCCCCACTCCCACCACGGGGCTCCCCAAGCTGACAGCCAGGGGCTGGGAGGCACAACAGGCAGGGCCTGATCCACAGCAGCCCCTGCGGCCACCTGGGTCTCGCTGGCTGCCCTGCCCGGAGTGCCCTGCCAGACCTCCTGGGAGTGGGGAGCACGGCTGGGCCGGCTGGGGTCGGGGCAGGAAGTCAAACCCGGGGCTGGCAGAGCCGCTGGCGCACTCACCCAACTTCTGGGAGAAGATCTTCTCGAAGGTCACCTCGCCCCGGTCTTCCAGGTACTTCTGCATGACACTGCGAATGCTGTGTGACAGGGGGGCGTGGTGAGCAGAAGCCCCTGGAGCCCCAAGGGGCTGCAGGTCATCCCCAGCCAGTTTCTCAGTAGGGCCAGAAACCTGAGCTGAGGGCACTGCTGGTGGGTGTCACCGCTCTCTCTAGGAAGGAGGCCGCCCGTGGACCTGCTTACGATCCTGACCATAGGTTGCACCAGGGGACCCAAGGAAGTCTGTGCCTTCCAGCCAAAGCCCTGTCCCCCAAGGTGGCCAGCAGATGGCCTCTTGCTTTAGAAGCCCATCGTCTGTAGAAGTTTGATCCCAGTGCTGCCTCGTGCTAGCTTTGAGGACTTGGCCAAATCACAAAAGCCAGGTCTGGCGCAGGAGTGGGAAAAGAGATTGACAACATGTGGCACGTCCACGTGATGGCATGTCGCTTGGCCATGACAAGGAATGAAGCACTGGCACACGCCACGACATGGGTGACCCTTGGGAATGTGATGCGGAAAGAAGCCAGTCACAAAAGGCCACATGTTGGAGGAGTCCATTTACATGAACAAGTGTAGAGGCAGAAAGCAGATCCACGGTCGCCAGGGGCTGGGGGCAGGAGGGGACTGACTACAGGGGGTGCAAGGTCTCTTTCGGGGGTGATGGAGGGTTCTGGAAATAGACAGGGGTGAGGGCTGTACAACTCCTGAGTTGTGCCCTTTAAGGGGATGAGTTTTACGCTCTATGAATTGTATCTCAATTTTCTAAAGTGTAACCAAACCAAAAAAAGCCAAGCTTCAGTTTACCTGTTCCTGATACATGGATAAACCATGTGACCCGTGCCCTGAGCTGCTTGGAAAGGCCATAGAGAAGGTCCTGGACATTGTGGCCACCTCAAACCCAACAGTGAGCACTGTCTAGGGGAGTCACACCAGCTTACAGTCACATACCGGCTCACATGCCACCTTGCTGTCCCCTCTTCCCTCCTCCTGGGCCACCTCCAGCCCAGCCCTGCCGGCCTGTCCACATCTGGCCCTGGCTAGTCTGGGCTCCTGGGTAACACTTAGCTGAGGGCATAAGCAGGGGCCGTCACATCTGAACCCATGTCATGTTCAACGGTCCTGTAGGATACGCAGAACCACCAGCAGCCCTCCCAGAAGAAACCACAGCTGACGGGAATTCGGATTCGCCAGTCTGGGCTCTCCGTACTCGGCATACACCGCCTGGTGCGCTGGCCCGGCTCCATGCCCCCGGGGCCAGCCGGCCTGGTCACCCAGCCTGTGGTCACTTGAAACTCACTACCCACCCTCCAGGCAGCCCTGCCCAGGGTGCAGCTCTGAGCCTGTGACATCAGTCAGCGTGTGCAGGAGCCCGGGGTGGGCCCCAGTCAGCGCGAGGAGACACGGGAGGGGAGGAGGCCTCTGGGTCAGGGGAGGCTGTGTGAGGAAGGCCAACTCCGCTGGGTTCTGAAGCACAAACAACATGGCGGCAGGTGGGTGCACGTGGGGACAGGCGGGGACCATCTGCTCAGAAGTGAGCAAGAGGCCAGTGGGGCAGGGAGAAGGACGCGCCACGGGTATAGCGGGAGGTCAGGGCCTTGCACGCCAGGGGCTCCAGAGCCAGGGAGCAGCCCTAAGAGCCAAGGCGGCAGGCGGGCCATGCCACCAAGGGCGCCATGGGGAGGAAGCGCAGGCAGACGGCGGCGACACTTGGCCAGGAAGGCGGGAGAAGGCGAGCGGGAGGGAGAAGGTCCAGGCTGCTGGGGGCCAGGAGAAGCGTTTACAAGGACAGCCCTGCGAAGCTTCCAGGCTTTGGGCCCGGAGGTCTGAAAGAACAGTGGCTCTAGCCAGGGTCTCCTGCCTGTTTCTGCTGGGCACTGTCCTGAGAAGGGCCAGAGCAGACTCCCGGGCCCTGGCCATCTCACCATCTCACCCGGCTCAAGCCTCCCTCAGGAAAGGCCATGAAGGAAAACAGCACACAGCGCTGCCATAAGCCCAATTCAAACCAGGACCCCCTCGCCTGCCCTCACCCGCAGAGGCTGGGAGGTTCCGTGACCTCTCCCAAGTTGACTCCAACAGGAAGTAGGGCGCTGATGACAAGGACAGGCCTGGGCAACCCCATGATGGCATCCGGTGACTCTTTCAGGGCAGAATTCTGCCCAGCTGGGAAGAATTCAGGGGCCTCCACACTGCCCGTTCAGACCCGGCTCCCTCTGGTACAGCAAGGACACCCTCCAAGAACTGGCAGAAACACCGAAGCTAAGATGGGCCACTTGTCCATACTGGACTCCCTCACCTTCTAAGGGGCCACATACCGGCTCACATCTACCAGTTACCAACAAGGGCATGTTTCTCGGTTTGGGGAACTCCCGGGGACACAAGAGGCGGCTGACAGGTGGAGAAACCAACTCTCACACGGGTGCTTTGCACATGGCAGGAACTTGGGGCAAGTCACTAAACTGAGACGCCCTCCGGTCTGCAGTCCCAGGAGGCCCTCAGGGCACAGTCCATCCAGTGCTCCAGATCAATCAGAGATGGACCAGGAAGGTGCAAGGCCCAGATCTCACCTGCAAGGTGGACCAGGGAGGCGGGACCTTCACCAGCCTTGGTTTAGCTCTGGACACTCTGCTTCTGTTCCCAATTTTTTTTTTTTTACATCAGTCTCACTCCGTCGCCCAGGCTGGAGGGCAGTGGCACACTCACAACCAACCTCAACCTGCTGGGCTCAGGGGATCCTTCTGCCTCAGCCTTCCAAGTAGCGAGACTACAGGTACACACCACCATGCCCGGTTAATTTATTGTAGAGATGAGGCCTTGCCATGTTGCCCGGGCTGGTGTCAAAACTCCTGAGCTCAGGCCATTCTCTTGCCTCTGCCTCTCAAAGTGTTGAGATTACAGGTGTGAGCCACCACGTCCGGCCTGTACCCAATTTTTGAGTTTTGGGGTTTTTCAGTCCATAGAAGGAGGATGAGAAAAACAAAACAAAACAAAAACAAAGAAAAGAAAATCACAAAACACCCATCTTCCGTGGCAGTGGGTGTGATCAGGTGCTGGTCAGGCGGGACCTCCATGTGACAGGCAGATACAGATGACAGCTGTCTGGGGTGTTCCCACAGGAGCTGGGTATGACCCTAGAACGAGGGCCACAGGGCCTCACTGGTAAGCCCCTTTGAGCCCAGACTTGCTTCCCAGCTTGGCAGAGGGAACAGCCACCAACGAACCAGGCAGTAGACACTGACACTTCCCGCCACGTGACTCAGAGTGGCCGATAACTAGACACGCGAAGGTCTCCGAGGGGAAGACTGCCAAAAGAGACCCTGCCTACAACAGCCAGAGGAACCTGCCGGGCAGGGCCTTCCCCCTTCCCGAGGGCTCTGCTGGTGGCCCAGGGAACAGCAGGAAGCAAGACCCTGGGCTCCAAGGCGGTACCCTCCCACCCGCTGCCGCCCCAGAAGCCACGCCTGAGCGTGGCCACAGCATTTTTCCAGCCCACCATTTTTCCAGCCCATAGCACTTCACTTTCTTCCTTAAAAAGAGCCGGGCTCTAGCTGGGCTCGGTGGCTTAGCCTGTAATCCCGCGCCTTTGGGAGGCTGAGGTGAGTGGATTGCCTGAGTCCGCGGGTTCGAGACCCACCTGGGCAGCGAGACCTCATCTCTACAATAAATCAAAAAATCAGCCGGGCATGGTAGCGCGTGCCTGTAATTCCGGCTACTTGGAAGGCTGAGGCGGAAGGATCGCCGGAGCCCAGCAGGTCGAGGCTGTGGTGGCTGGGAGCGGCCACTGCACTCCAGTCTGGGCGATTGAGTGAGACTCCGACTCAAAATAAAAAAGAGCCGGGCTCGGTGGCTCAGCCTATAATCCCAGCACTTTGGAAGGCTGAGATGCGTGGATTGCCTGGGTTCGAGACCCACCTAGGCAACTTGGCGAGACCTCATCTCTAAAATAAATCAAAAAATTAGCCGGGCGTTGTAGCACGCGCCTGTAGTTCCAGCTACTCGGAAGACTGAGGCGGGAGGATCACCAGAGACCAGCACGTTGAGGCTGCGGTGACCTGGAGTGGCCACTGCACTTCAGTATGGGTGACAGAGTGAGACTCCAACTCAAAAAAAAAAAAAAAAAGGAAAAATGTTTTTTAAATAAAATAAACAACCCCCTAAAAAAAAAAAAACCAAACACAAGGTCAGGTCTGAGCAAGATTCCCTGAATGGAAGGCCCGCTAAGTAGCAATTTTAGGGTTTCCTGTCTATCCCCAAGGGGCTGGCGTGTCACTAGGGGAAGCTTCTGTCAGGAAAATAAGCACGGGTGGGCACGGGAGGCGGGGGTGGCCTCCCAGGTTGGGTCACCTTTGTCTCCAACACCTGCCCCGATACTGGCAGAGGCTGGATTGGCAAGGAGCCCAGAGTGGCATCCTTGCCCCCACCCAGCTCAACACCCTGAGATCCAGGAGCATGTGGCTCTCAAGATCCACTCCGGATTGTCCAGAGAACCGAAGGGCATCAATAGACCAGACAGAAGGACCCAAGGGTTCCCAGTCCCTCTGAGGAAGGGCCTTGGAGCCGCCTCTGTGCGAGCAGTTGGACGAGTGCCCAGGCCTGGGTTCCAAATGGCTCTCCCCACCTCCCTCCCTGGAGGCCCAGTCACCAACTTTAAAGGTCTAGTTTCCCCATTTGTAAAATGAGGATGTCAACAAGAAGCTGAAGTGCCACCACCGCGCTGGCCATTTAAAAAGCCTGAGAGGGGCTGGGCACGGTGGCTTATGCCTGTAATCCCAATGCTTTGGGAGGCCAAGGCGGGAGGACTGCTTGAACCCAGGAGTTTGAAACCAGCCTAGGTACACAACACAGCGAGACCTCATAGCTATAAAAAATTAGCCAGGTGTGGTGGCATGCACCTGTAATCCCAGCTACTCAGGAGGCTGAGGCAGAAGGACAGCCTGGGCCTAGGAGGTTGAGGCTTCAGTGTGTCATGATCATGCCACTGCACTCCAGCCCGGGCAAGAGAGTGAGACCCTGACTCAAAAAAAAAAAAAGTCTGAGAGGACAAAGCAGAAGGGGAGCACTCCCAAGATGCCAGGCTAGTTGGCTGTACTGGCTGTCAGCCGTGCCCCACCTCCTGGACCACGGGCGAGTGCTGTCCAGGCCCTGCTCCTGGTACCCCACAGCTCCTTCTAGATCAGCATCACATGCTAACTGGTCTTGTTCCACACTTGTCATGTCCTCAGAGGATGGCGCCTCGGAGGATGGGGCCTGAGCCCGGGCGGCCTCCTGCCTGGCCGTGCACCGGCCAGGCCTGATCGAGCAGAGTGGCTACAAATGCCCTTGCCCAGAGGCCAGCCTCATGTACTGTGCCGCTCCACCTGCAGGCCCCGCTGGGCAGAGCCCCATACCTGCCCTGCCAAAGTATCGAGGGTAGCTTGGCACTGAGGCACTTTAGGGCTGCTCACACTGGCTCCTGCCACTTTGAGGACCAGATCCTGCCACTGGGGGAGAGGACACGTCCTCACAGTGAGTGGCTGAGACCCTGAAGGTTGGGTGACCGGATGGCAGGCAGGTAGGGAAGGAGTGACTGCTGAGAACAACTTCTGGCACCTTACGGTTCAGAAGAAAAGCAAGGTTGGCAGGTCTGCGGTACAGCAGCATGGCAAAGTGGTCTGGGCCCCCCCACGTGGTTCCCACTCAGGGCCAGAGGCTGTGTGGACAAGAGGGGCCAGCAGGAGTCAGAGGCAGACACACTCATACTGATGGTGAAGAGCTCACCCAGAGGCCCACAGTAGAGACTGAGTGGCAGAGAAAGCGTCCAAGCCCTCCCCAAGAGATGACCTCCCACCATAAGTCAGAGGACCCCAGCTCAGGTTCAGCCTCTGCCGTGGCTGGCTGCCTCCTCCTTTGCCCCGGGAGCCCAGACGAGAGGCAGGCCAGCAGCCATGGTTTCTGTGCCCCTCGAGTGACAGAGATGGCCAAAGCCATCCCAGGACAGCACACGCCGGCACAGAGGCTGCAGGGTGGCAGCCGTGGTGTGCCCGTACCGAGGATGGCCACACTCTGGGAGAGGCAGCTTATGGGCCAGGGGAGCAGGGTGGCTGCAGTTGAGGCACTCCCTGTGGCTTTTCCAGGAAACCTGGCACCCAGGTGGCAGCAGGAGGAGGAAGTCCCCTGGGCTTCTTATTAATATTTCTCAATGACTTTCCCTGGGGCTGACAACATCCTCAGAGCTTCAGGATGGGGCCACATACCGAACGCAAAAGACCAACCCAAACCGTCAAGCTCGGAGCGGCCCTGAGCAGGGGACAGAAACGCTGGCTGGCCCAGCACCCGCTTTAGCGGCCCAGATGCCCCGAATGCCGTGTCGGCCACAAAGTGGCTCCCCTGCGGGATGCTCGGGAAAAGACACCTCTGGTGGCCTTGGCAAACGTCACAGCTGCTTCACGAATATGACATGAGCACCCATGCCCTGCAGCTTACTGCACACATCTGCCATCACATTAGAATGCACCAAGAACAAACTTCCAGAACAACTTGCCCTGCAGTTCCCAGGAGGGGACTGTCCCCCATCCCAAGCCTAGGATGGCCTCAAGGGTCAGAGAACTGCCCCTGCTCAGGGAACAGAGCTGTTAAGGCGCTAATACCAGAAAGCCCACTTCTGCTGGCATAGACACATCCCTTTGCAGTAACCAGCAAAGCGGAGCTGGGATGTTCCTGTTTTAGAAAAAAGCTGCAGCCAAACACCTCATTTTTAGTATCTCGCTTGTAACGGATTAGAAATCACTTGACTGTAACTCCATCCAGAGGAGGCAACTGACCCGTTCGGAGCTGGTGGACGGCAGGGAAGGGGCCCGGGGAAGAACGGCATCGCGTTCCTCAAAGGCCATCACGTGCTCTTGGTTTCTGCTGTTTGTTCCATGGCACGATCATAAAATCCTGGCAGCAACAGCCATGCGCGTGTGGCCTGAACCCACGGCCCGAGCTCAGCCCCTCGGCCAAGCCCACCTGGGCGCTGCCCGCGCACAGGGAGAAGACGCTGGCTGCGGAGCGTGCCTGCACCTGACATCACCAGGAACTTACTACTTAGGCATTGATTGTGCATTAATAGGACGCATCATTGCGGGCTGACAGAGCCCAGATTCCCCTGCACGGATTCCAGCCTGCAGTGCTCATGTTCCCTTCAAATCCACGCACCCAGGGAACGGCGGGCGGGCGACTTAATGGTAGAAACGGCGGGCGGGCGGGTGACTTAATGGCAAATCCGTGAAACCCCATGCTCTGGAAAGGAAAACAGATGGGAAAAGACACCCCCGAGACCCATTCCTGGGGAACAGCAGCGCTTCAGAGGCCTGGAGGGAGTGACTGCCGAAAAGATAATCTTGTTTTCAGGGGCAGGAGGGAGAGAGCGTTGCTACTGGAGTGGAAAGTTCTGGGTAAGGGATAAAAGCTGGAAACAGCAGGGCTTCTGCTGGTGCGGAAGGCGTGGAGGGAGGAAGGAGGGAGAAAGCCTTCCGCTGCACCCCCTCCCCCACAAATCGAGGACAGGAAGTCCTGGTTGCAAGGAGTTAACAGGAACGAAGCTGAGCAGCGGCAGAGGAACAGGGGCAGGGTCTGGGGAGATGGGGAAGCCAGAAGGGGCAGGAAGGAGGAAATTCGCCATGGGGGAGGGACCAGGAAACAGTCCAGAAATCGAGGCTGCAAGAGGCACCCGCTCTGACAATCTGCCCCTGGGGCTGCCACTGTCACCCGGGAGGGCAGGGACACCTCCCGGGACCGACCAGGCAGGGCTCCTCAGCTAGGAGTCCAGAGATTAATTACACGAGGCCTCACTGGTCATATTAAGCAAATGACGATAATTACAAGACTGCTGTCTGCTGCAGCCACTGCCGGGAAAGGGAGACAGCAGTTCCCCGGGTGAGGCCCAGACTCTGAGAATGAAGGGGAAACCCCCTCATTTTACCGAGGTGGAAACTGAGGCAGGCCTAGCCAGGCTAAGTTCCTGCCCGGGGCCCCTGTGAGCTGGTATGGCAAAAGGAGGAGACACCAAGTCTCCCGTCTTCCATCTACACAACGCTGCCTCCTTGGATGAGAAGGTCGGGCAATGGGACTGTTTTCTCTGATTCTATAGGGTGACAGAAGGGAAAGTCACTGTGCCAACTCAAAGGGGCACTGTGCCCAACCGCTCCCGGTCCCCTGCCCTGGAAAGGCAGAGCTGTGATGCCAGCCCCAGCTCTTGGCCGAGGCACAACCAGCCACGGGAGGCTGCCAAGACGGACCACCCCAAGGTGGGAACACCTCCCAGTGGCACCTTGTCATGGGGGCAAACCCCAGCCTCTCTCTCCGCCCCTGACCTTGTGGGTTTGAGGAAGACAGGCCCCTGGATCCGAAGGGACCCCCGGTGTGGCACTGATCCCTGTGCACGAGCTTTGCCAGGGCAGCTCAGTTCTCTGTCCCAGCCAACAAGGAGGGAGCTGGGCTTTGTGAGCCGTGACAGGTGATGCAACGGGGAATTGCCCCGCTGCTCTCTAGAGGGGGGCCAGCTGGCCCATGCCACAAAACGTGGACAGGGGTGAGAGCAGAAATATGCAAGGATGGGACGACACAAGCAGGAAAGAGCACTGGCCGGGGGTCCAGGAACCCAAGGCCAATTCCAGCTCTCCTTTGTGATGGGGCAAACTCCTCCCCTCCCTGGGCCTCAGTGGCTTCAACTGTTAAATGGGGAGAATGCCGCTTGCTGGGCCTGCATTCCCACACTTGTGAAGAGGACAAAATGAAGTGAAAAGCACTTTGCAAATCGGGAAGAACCCGGCAAACGGGAGATACAGTCACAGTTGCCTTCAGGGCTGGGAGGCATCAATCCACTGGGTGTGCAAAACATATGGCCAAGGGTACCGTGCTCTCTGGCGCCGGGGGCCAGGATTCCAAGGCAGGGGAGCTCGCCATCCTGCCCCGGCCTTAAGCCCACGGATGTTCGGTGCCAGTGCCTTCGGTCCATGTCAAAGGTGTGGGCGGTGTGCCCCATGTCATCCTGCTGATGGTGACCCCAGACGAAACGTGTGCTGCCTGTCAGTCTCCTTCCTGCTGTTCCCCGAAAACACACGACTGACCTTGTCTCCGCTCAAGACTAGATGAGACATCACACAGTCCTGACATTTCTTGAGCAACTACTGCATGCAAGGCACGGCCATGCCAACTTCACAGGTGGGTTTCTGCGTGAGTTGAGACGATAGATGTCAAAATAAATAGTAAGTTCATGCAACTTCCGCCATCCTTCCTATCACCGCCATCACTACCACAGATGGTAAAGGGGGCAGGAAAAGAAGATCATCTCGTTTCTCAGGGTGCTAACACCTGCCAAGCCAACCCAAGGTGGGGCCCCATCAGCAGCAATGCATGCTGGGGAAAGATTACCTAAACCCAGAGAGTTCCAGAAAAGGCCCCGCCTCACACTTTGCAGAACTCCAACCTGCGGGATGGTCTTGAGGCTGCGGCCACCAAGGAGAGCCGTTTTGAGCCCCAGAGGTTGACTCCCCCGTTTCCTCCCTCGTGGCTTTGTCATTTCTGAACTCATTTTTGTACTATAACTGTCGCGACTCCCTGGACAGCCCCCAGCTGACAGTCAGTCTGGTTCCTGTTTTGAGAAATCTGATTGCAAATGTCTCAGAAAAAAAAAAGGGGGCCCTAACGGCCTTTTCGAAATACAGACCCGTTTTCCTCTCCCAGGCCTGAGATTCAGTCAATCCGAAACACAGTGAGCGGGACAGGGAGAAGGGGGCTGGTGACAGTCACCAGCATGGCACCCCTGTAGCTTTGGCCAGGCTGAGACAGCTGCTTTAAAGGCCGAGGACACCTCAGAGTCACAGCTCTTACGTCGCGCTACCCACATTTCACAGATGAAAAACCGAGGCCCAGAACAAGAAAAGACTTGCCCAGAGTCACACACTAAGACCATGGCGCAAGGACAGGCCCTGTCCTCTGCCCGCTGGGGTACCAGCAGGTCAGCCATCAGGCATGCATGAGGAGTGGCTGGGACTGGCCTTGCCGCCTGACACAAGGACTCATGGTGGGCACACCTGCTCCTGTAGACACGGGACGTCCAGTCCCCGGCTCGGGCCACAGTGTGGACAAAACCAGAAGTCTGAGTCCTGATCTGGTGGCCAGGCACCACCTGAGATTACCTGTGTGACACTCGGCAGTCCACTCACCTCGGGCCTCCGCGGCCCCCCCTGTTCCATGAGGACAGAGCCACACTGTCCTACCCACCCCGCGGCGGCTGCGAGGGCCCAAGCAACGGGGAAATAGCCGCAAAACGCTGGACAAGCCACGGCTGTCACTCACATCCTGCAGCTGCTCCACCTACGAGCAGTTTAAACTTTGGTAGGAGAGGCGCGACGTCGGAGAGGGGACAGCTGCGGTCCAGATGCTGCAGGTGTGCGGGGACGCGCCCTGGTCGACAGCACCCGCAGGCACCCACCGCGGGACCCCCGGGGAGGCACGCGCCCGGCGAGGCACGCTGGGCCGCCCCACCCGGGCGCCGCTGGGCGGATGGG